>NC_083594.1:20666698-20836698 GCF_027579695.1 Neoarius graeffei
ATACATGAGCTGATAGCTGACGAGGCTCGTAGCACCGAGTCAGCTAGCAGCCATGTAGGACGAGATTGAGTGGAATAACTGTTTTATTCTATCCACATTCACTGGATTTTGAGAAACGGAGCATTTTTTTTATTTTTTTGCAAATTCGAGAAATAAAAACTTTTATACAAAATGTCCGACAAAATCATTTCCGCTTCGAAAACAAACCGGCGAAATGACAGCAGCAATGTGTGAAAAATGCAATAATTCTTGGAAAAAAAAAGTTCTTACCATCATATATTTTTATTCCATATTTTTTGCTGTTTTTTTTTTTTGGTGTTTGTTGGGGTCTTGTTTTCGAGTAGAGTTTTGATTTCGTCCTGAGTTGGTTCAGCAACACGCTCTGCCATTTTGTTTTTCTCTACTCACGGTATAGACCCCTTTCACATGACGTCACCGCGCCGCGAGATTTTGTTAGGCGCCATATTGGAAGACCAAGTACATGCACTCACAATATAAAACAAAGTACGAGCGAGAGTAAAGTGACACGATGGATGATAATTCTGGTTATGTGAGTACATTACCAGCTGCAGAAAGGGCACGGTATGTGGAGAAACTGGCTGTGATTGATGGGTTTGACCCATATGATAAGACTCGGGGCAAGGGAGAATGGAAACATAAGGAGGACCTGACACCAATTCTGCCATCTGTTTGCTACCCAGACATTGTAAACTATTTGTTGTTTACACCCAGTGCCTACACTCAGTGTTCGAACTATGCCGATATTTTCGGGGGGGTCCCTTTTTTCCCCTTGGGGGTGTGTGTGCTTGCGCTTGTCTCGGAGCGCGGCTCTCCAAACACATGAGAAGCCTATCTTGCGCACATATCACGCGGACTCCACACCTCCACACACGCATCGCGTCTGAAGTCATAACTCATCAGGGGAAATCGTGTCCGCATTGGCATGTTCAAAAAACAACCTCGCGTCAACAATGATACCACACGCAAGAAAAAAAAAACAGTCAGGCTACTCAACAACCAACCTGGCAGCAGCGAGCAAGCCCCAAACCATCCTAAATTATTATTATTATTAAATTGTAGAAGTCTGGGAGGCTTGCTCCTCATACAGTTACCAACTTGGGGCCAATTTAGCATGTTTTAAATCTGAATTTCTTGCGTTTGCTTACCTCAAAGTGTCCGCAGATCATGCACAGACTTATCCATTATATCCACAGTTTTTTGCCAAGTCTCACACAGGTTTCTTTCAAGGCCGAATCCCATTTCACCCCTTGGACCAACCCCTTGGCCCTTCCCCTCCATTTTGCGCGTTCACGTGAAGGGGTAGGGGTATCCCAATCCCAGTTAACGCGGAGGGGTAGGGGAAGGGGTAGGGCTTCTGTACCCCTCCAAACGGAGATTTTCCTGGAGCTGACTCCGAACGAAGGGGTTTGAGTGATTTCCCCACAATGCCATGCGGATTTCAGCGAGATTTCATGCGGATTTCAGAAAGATGGCGGTTCCCGCGGCGAAAGATTGTCATAAATGTATTTTCTCCATTATTTACGTGTTTTAAGTTGTTATCCAGAGGAAACACGCCGCTTGATTCGCTTTCGAGCTGAGAATGAGCAGCGATTTCTGAAATCCAAGCTGCTGCTAAAAAGCTTTGGGAGTGAGTATTGTTTTCGGTTGCTTGACTGCGTACGTTTTGTTCTGTTATTCTCGCTTTTATTGTTTACATGAGTGTTCTGACACCTCATTCTGTCGGATGTGGTGCACGAAGCGCCAAAGATATCCCATTCAGTGGTGTTAGTTAACAAATCACACCCTGCCAGCAGAGATTTCTGGCTCTGACTGTAGCGGCTGGTCGCAGCCAATGACGCATTTGGTCGCGTTTTGCTAACGTAAACGCTGACGGAGGTACGCGATGACATATGCGATCGTTGAAGGGCTATCCCAATACGTAAGGGTTGAATTTCAAGCCCTATCCCTTGTAGCTCAGTTTCAAGGGGAAGGGCCAAGGGGAAGGCGGAGGGGGAGGGGGAGGGGTAGAAATTAGAATTGGGATTGGGCCCGAGTCTACTGTTGGGCCAATAAATCATAAATAAAACAGCTCAGATTTGTTTGTTTAAGTCGTTTGCCACTCCACTTTATTCTCGTGGGTTCACATACCGCTGCCGTTATTATCCCCTTATCACGAGTTTGTTGGGCTTCCAAAATGGCGCAGGGTCTGTTTACTTCCGGTTTCGGGTGACGTCAGTGAAAGGGGTCTATATGAGCTGATAGTGTAGTAGTAGAGTAGCCAGTCAGAGCGCACAATTTGCTGATATCCAGTGAATGTGGATAGAATAATTGCGACTATCCAGCACGTAATTATGTAACCGCATAACCTCCACTTAATGCCTGAAATGCATCATTCTTTGATAAATGAAAAATGGTAAGCATCGGCAAATTGCTATGGTATCAGAGGAATACGGAATTCACATTCAAAATTCAAATTTTGCATCACACCACCCTGTCGTTGATTATTCATTTTTTTGAGAATTGTAACAGCACGCCCTGTCGTGTTTTATTCCTTATTTAACTCCTTTGTAATTAGGTTTTTACTACAGCCTGCTGATTGATGTCATATTTTTCACTCCCCACCGAGTAATAGGTTTTGTCATCTTCACTTCATTCTTTAAGGACGCTGCTAGCTTATGTGTGGACAGGTTGCCTGTTGACTCATTTTAAGACTTTTCCTCCCTTTTTTTTTTAGGAATATGAGATTGATAAGACACTGGGAATTAAAGGACCAGAGGATGTCGCTAAGATGGGGATAGCGGAGTACAACAAGCAGTGCAGGAGTATCGTGATGAGATACGCCAATGAGTGGGAGGTGAGTGTGTGTGAGAGAGAGAGAGATATTTGGGTAAATGATCTTCAGTTCAGTTGCTTGGTGAATTAAAGATGTGCACTTGAATACAATTGGATATTATAATAATAATAATAATAATAATAATACTTATTTCACGAAAATTAGCATTTAAATATGATCAAATGTACATTACAGGGATTAATAAATAGCTAAATTCCAAAACATTGTCAAATGTACAAAAAATATATAAAAATTCCTGTATAAAACACAAAATCTCTAAAGCAAAACAAATTTATATTGCTTATTCTCTTAAATAATATCTTTTATTTCTCTTCATGGTAAATATTACAGTTGCAAAATCAATAAACTGTTTCTCTAAAACATCAGGATATGATGGAAATATCTCATAATATACGTACATACAGGCCACTTTTTCCATGGAATAAAAACATTTATTTTTTTCGCGGTGCGGTTTCCATCAAATCCTGCGCTCTAATTGGCTGGCGAGCGGGTCCGTATCCTACGATACAGACCCCAGTTACAGAACTCTGGTGACTCGCTCGTTCACAACAACAAAAAACATAGTAGCATTTTTTGTCAACATATATATATTTTTTTATAATATCAAAAATTTTATAAATTTTTCCCAGCATTTTTCAGGAGAATAGCATTAATTTTACATCATGGATCGTGATAACGACAGTCTTCACAGCGAAAGCGAGTTTTACTACCCTGAGGAAGAAGAAATGAAAGAAAACATTTCAGGAGAAAGCTAAAAACCTCTAACTGTTGCTAACGCCGAGCAAAAACATGGCTGAATCCTGAATGACTCAATTTTGTATAAATAGGGGACTACATAGACGGCAAAATGTTTTTTTTCCTGCCATGGAAGTGCACTTGTATACCGAGGAGGAAGCAATTTGCATTACAGCCGTGAATGAGGATTTAAAATGGCGGCTCGCCTCGGTTTTCCCTTTCATGCGCTCTCATTTTCTGTTAGAATTTGGTAAAGAAAAAATATATTATTTACCAGCTTAAGGTTGGTCTGTATGGTGAAATACCGTGACCTTGGCCTTGAATGCTGACTTCGGCCCAGAGGGCCTCGCTCAGTACTTTCAAGACCTCGGTCACGGTATTTCACGATATGGACCTCCCAGCTGGTAAATAACACACATGTATTCTGTTCCCTTCTAGCGGGTTTATTGATAACATGCAATATTGTTATCATGTAGCTTATCCTCCATGTATTACGCCACTCTCCCCAATGGAGAATGAGCGTGCAATATTGTTAGAATATTGCATGTTGTCAAGACATCACATCATATGTCAGAGCTGATGCAAAGATCCAATGACAACTTTTCTGCTGCGCATGCACACAGTCATTTCTTTGTTGGCCAGGGAAGAGAGAAGACGAGGCTAATCCAGTGCTCGGTTTAAGCACTAAATAAATAAACTGGAAATTGAAACTAAAGACGCGCTGAACATCCGGAAGGCGACCAAAACTTCATTAGATGTTCTTCACACATATTTACAAGAGAAAAACATGCCAACGGACATCGAAAAACTAGAAAAGAGACACGTTGGAGATGTAGAACTTCCACACTAGCGAGTGACTGAGACAGTTTGTAAACAAACATGGCCGCGAGGTTTGCTTCGTTAAAAATGGAAGATTGAGAGAATTTTGGATGCCAGGTCACTCTGTTGTGTGGAGTTGTCGATGTTGGTTGTAAAAGTAATTAAGTGAATTACCCAGGGAAAATAATAATATTAGTCAGCTTGACTGCTTGCGCATTGGCCTGCGCTAACACTACACCAGCTAGGGTGTAGCTCAGTGATTCCCAACCACTGTGCCGCGGCACATTAGTGTGCCATGAGAGATCATCAGGTGTACCGTGGGAAATTATCAAATTTCACTTAATTGTTCCGAAAATTATTTATTTACTGTAAATAATTTGTCTTTATTCATCTATGCCAGCGACCTATAGTAACAGGCAAAACAATCAAATACTCTTCCACTAGATGGCAGCAGGTAGCTAATTAACCTGTGTATCTACCTGTTGCCATTCAAACAATAGAATTAGTAATGCTTTGGGTGTGACAGCGGTGATGGCGATGGATAAATATTGGAAAAGAAAAAGTACACAATCCAAACTGGGGCCTGGAGAAAATTCTGACCCAGATGAAGGCCCAAGTATGAGTAGAGGTCAGAAGAAAGCAAAAAAGGTGATTTTCCACAACCTATCTATGCGAGCTGGGCTTTTCAAGCATGACTGCTATAAAACCTAAAAAAAGGAGAGAGACTCTGAGCTGTTGAGGAAGATCTTTGTGTGTGTCTTTCTTCAATTCCTGCAAGTATATCAGCTTTGTGTTCAACTAAACAGGCCCAGGTTTCACACAGAGTAAGTAAATTGTGAGTAAATTGAGATGAGATGGTCATTTTATTTATATACACACACACACACACACACACACACACACACGCTTTTTTGTGACAATTTGCTTGGTGGTGTGCCGTGGGATTTTTCGAATGTAAAATATGTGCCGTGGCTCAAGAAAGGTTAGGAAACACTGGTGTAGCTAACTGGACTGCCGCGCTAACAACACCAAGTTGCACGTAAACTTGCATTGGCCTTCAAGAATGCTGATATGGAGAGTATGTCTAATAATAATATATGAGTGATTCCACGCTTATGGGTACTGAAATGGGGACATGAACTTATTTTTAAAAATTCACCTAAAACCATTTCTTTTTTTACCATCAGGTCACAAAACATGTAATCTTTAATGAATGATATGTTAAAAGATAACTTTAATTTTCTGAGATGTAATAAAAACATATTTATATGCCAAAGTCAGAACGTAACAGAAGTGTTGTGGACATATATATTCTCAATTTTAACAATGTAGAATTACTTTTTGAAACATAGGAAGGTGATGTTTTAGCAAATATAATTAATAAACATGTGTAGTAGAATAAACATACACATTCTTTCAATAAGATTAACATGGTATATAGCGAGATTGTAATTAATTTGTAACAGACGCGAGATGGACAATCGTAACAGAAGTAATGTAACAGACATCATTTTGGAACTCATAGGCTTGACTTTGGCATATAAATGTTTTTATTACATCTCAGAAAATTAAAGTTATCTTTTAACATATCATTCATTAAAGATTACATGTTTTGTGACCTGATGGTAAAAAAAGAAATGGTTTTAGGTGAATAAGTTCATGTCCCCATTTCAGTACCCATAAGCGTGGAATCACTCGTATAAAGAAAATTAAAACTTGTGCACCAAATTCTAGTGTTTTTTTTTTTTTTATGAAAGATGTATGCTGTACATTCTGCCACAGAAAAAGAACAGTTCAGAGAAATTACTGAAAGCCCAAATATTGCCATGATATTCATAGCCAAGATGGCATTCATGTCATTGTATGTAAACTTCTGACCACAACTGTATATGAGAGGTTTAGTCTTTTAAACATCGTATGTGTTTTTTTTTTTTTTTTTTTTTAAGTGGTACTGTAACTTTTGCTAAGGTGATTTAATCTTGGATTCCCTGAACAACTTGTAATTTCTCACCAACGAAGAGACTTAAAATGCAGCAAGCGAGGATGAAATCGCTTGACTGATCTCATTAAAGAGCCCAGGAGACAGGCGTTTATTCTTTCCATGGATGATGTAGTCAATAATAAGCTGTGCTTCATTACACAGGTGGCTTCTTTGTTTGTTGTGTAAGGTAAGGTGTGGAAATCAGGTTTCGAGACGGTGTAGGTGGTTCCGGATTTCATTTTGATTTTATGCTGGTTATTTTCTGAGAGTAACTCCAGTCCAACAAATATGCATTTGATTATGATTAATAGCAGCCATAACAAAGTGTAGCACTCTTTTTGATTAATGGCCCAAACTGAAATGTGCTTTTGCTCTCGATATTGAAATTGAGCCTGGCTGAAAAACACCGCGGTCTTTGTGTAATTCAGGTTTCAGTAAAGAGAATGGGCCGTTGGATCGACTTCAAGAACGATTACAAGACCCTCTACCCGTGGTTCATGGAAACTGTCTGGTAAGTCGGCAAAACCTTTTAAGATCTTTGTCATCTCATCTCATTATCTCTAGCCGCTTTATCCTGTTCTACAGGGTCGCAGGCAAGCTGGAGCCTATCCCAGCTGACTACGGGCGAAAGGCGGGGTACACCCTGGACAAGTCACCAGGTCATCACAGTGCTGACACATAGACACAGACAACCATTCACACTCTCATTCACACCTACGGTCAATTTAGAGTCACCAGTTAACCTAACCTGCATGTCTTTGGACTGTGGGGGAAACCGGAGCACCCGGAGGAAACCCACGCGGACACGGGGAGAACATGCAAACTCCACACAGAAAGGCCCTCACCGGTCACGGGGCTCGAACCCGGACCTTCTTGCTGTGAGGCGACAGCGCTAACCACTACACCACCGTGCCGCCCTTAAGATCTTTGTATTGTATTAAAGTGTGTTTTCTTTCCATAGCACTTCATATCATGTGCTTTGAGTGTCAGGATGATACAGTATATGCTCAGCCCTCTTCAGGAAGTTTGTGATGTATTCGAGCCATATGCTACAAAAGTGTAAATCCATCCAGCCTACATTTGACAGCTAAATTCTCCTCAGATCGTTTAATTGTTAACTGGAAAATGTTTGTTCGGTTAATACTTTTGCTGAAAGACATGCAAGCCGAAGCTTTTGGAACGGCCCTCGTCATCTCCCGACTTGAACATCACTGAAAATGTATAGAGTGGTGCTTGAAAGTTTGTGATCCCTTTAGAATTTTCTATATTTCTGCATAAATATGACCTAAAACAACATCAGATTTTCACACAAGTCCTAAAAGTAGATAAAGAGAACCCAGTTAAACAAATGAGACAAAAAATATTATACTTGGTCGCTTATTTATTGAGGAAAATAAAATTGGAAGTCTGCGATTCAAATTCAGTACCTAAACAACTAAACAAAAATAACTGAGTGTCGGGGAAAATTCTGTTTATGACCTAGACTTGAAAACTCTGAATGGCACTCTAGCTTTAAGTGATGTCTGATCAGTCAGTTAAGATTTTTTTCTGATCTCATTTCTTCCGTGAAGTTGATGATTCGGCACTATCCTTCCGGGTTTTAATAATGCGCTGGATGTTTTTTCACCCAATTCCTGGAATTCCAGCAATCTCCCTAGTTGTTTTTCTTTGCTTGATGCAGACCAGTGATTTGACCCTTTTGAAACCCATGACCACGGGATACACTGAAGAAATGAGAAGCTACTCACTGCATCAGTCAGAGTTAAACGAATTGCTGCCAACTGAACCGTATTAATCACTGCAGTAATTATCCAATCAGAGGCTCTTTTGTATTTGCTTATTTAAATCCAAATGCTGGTGTTATTTCAGCCAGACAGTGTACATACACCATTTATTGCTGTCCTTTTTATTTATTTTTTATTTATTTATCCCCCCCCCCAGGTGGGTGTTTAAGCAGCTCTATGATAAAGGTCTGGTGTACAGAGGAGTGAAGGTCATGCCATTCTCCACAGCCTGTAACACACCACTCTCCAACTTCGAATCACACCAGAACTACAAGGTACACATCAAACACCTAAGCTTAAAGGAGAACTGAAGTCATTTTTAAACTTGCTTTATTTCTTAATTAACGTGTTATTAAATTACGTTTTCGGTTTTAGTAACCTTATATCATAACTTGTATTGGCAACTAATTCCAATTAAATATTATACTTATCGGCCTATTCGGTTTTTAGCCATGTTGAATTTAGTTCGTTTGGTCCACGGCAGGCGTTGCTTATCCACGCGATCTTCACGAGACTTGTGCGAGACTTCGAAACGCGAAGTGTCAGCCAGGTGTCAGCGCCGCCATTTTGAAAACTGTTTTCCAAACGAAGTATTGCACAAAAACGAGTTTAAATGACGATTACTGCCTACTTTTTTTCAAACTTTCCTGATCGCTATCAACACAAACAAAACTTCCAGCTTGATTACATCAGCATTCGAAAGAGGGCGCGCGCGTCTTTTGACAATGTTGGGAGATGTCGGTCACTTTGATTTCCGCTGTACGTTTTACTTCGGTCCTACGATGTCTCGCACAGGTCTCAACGCATCTTGTTTACGGCCATCACTTTGACATATGGATTGATATATTACAGAGCGTATTTCAAACACTCATAACTTGCTCTAGCAGCGACAAAATAGCGATCAAAAATAAATGCATTCCGATATTTAATAAAACGAGAAATAGAATTTTGATGATGATTAAAAAAAAATTTGCCTTCAGTTCCCCTTTAATTAAAGTTGTAACTTCTCTTACGTCCTGAAATGGAAACCTTTGGTCCGTATACATTTTAATTCCAGTTCCTCTGAAAGACATTAAAAAACATCTAATATTTATTGACTTCATTTATATTTAATGTGTAGTAAATCTGATGGACAAATTAAAAATATGGCCTCAGTTTCTCATGACCTGAGATAAATGTCACTCAGCTCATCTTCGACTGTTCACTCGACTGAGATTTTTTTTTTTCAGCTAGCAATGCCTTGGACATCTTTAGACAGATGTTTTTGGGTTTTTTTTTAAATTAAAAAAAAAAAAAATTTTGTGTTAATTTTTCTGCCAGAAATATAATTTTGATAAATTTCGATCAATACCCAATTTTTCATCATTTTTCCAGCTGTTTTCCAGAATTCAGCTGCAGAGTCACAACTGTCATTTTTATGGATTTTTATCCCCCTGGCATATAATGCAGGGGGATATAGCTATCGCTCTATCTGTCCGTCTGTCAGCATTTTAGTTTCCGGAGCATAACTCAAAAACTATTAGGAATTCTTTTTTTTTTTTTCACGAAACTTGACAGTTATGTTAACTGATTAGAGCGGTTGTGCCTTTTGGAATTTTAGGATTTCTGTGAATTATTATTATTATTATTATTATTATTTTTAATTTGTTCCATATTTCCATGGCAACCAGTTCAACTTAGGATAATTTGGAGCAGGGTTTTATGTAGGGGCCGGGGGGAAACGTCATCTCCTGATGATTCTTGTTAAAAACTTGTAATTGGAGAAAAGCAAATTGTCTACGATTGAAGCAACATACAGTACTGTGCAAAAGTCTTCGGCACCCGATTTTTAAAAAATTTTTTTTAATTAATTTATTTTTTCATACAAACTTTGTTATAGATTTCTATTTTATGACTTCTACATTATCGAGTCAGTACAAAAACATTTTAGAGTCCAAACGTTCGTTAATTTTCCAGCACAAAATTAAATGTTACAGAAAAAAAAGTTTGTATCTGAGCAGCATATTCCATAAGAGAGCACTTTTCAGATGAAAAAAGAAAACATAATGAAGGCTGCTGGGTTTTGGTGGAAAATGAAGAAGCGAGTGAGACAGTCAAAGTGTCCAGAAGAACTGGGGCTGGTTCTGTAAGACGCTCAGTAAAACCTACAGCTCATTCCCTTATAAAACTGCATTCATTGGACCTGAAACTACTATATCCATCCATCCCTCCCTCCCTCCCTCCCTCCCTCCCTCAGGGTCGTCTCACACCAAATATTGACTCTATTTATTATGGCTTACTTTTTTTTTTACATGTTGAAACATTTAATTTCATTATCTTAAAGCCATTTTTGGTCTCCAGCATTTCTTTACACGTGCCTAAGACTTTCGCAAAGTACTGTATGTGTTTTCAAGTTGTTTTATTGGAAAATGGGACAGAGCTGAGTAAATCTATTCCAACTGGGCCAGAGTTAATTTTTTAACTTGTAAAAATATAAATAGACGCTTTAAAAGAATCTGAAAAAAAATGATGTATATGAGTTTCTCAACATTTTGGTACATCTAAAATCAATAAAGCTAAGCTTCACCAAACTATGGGGCCGAGTGTCATCCCATAACTGACTGTGCCATTTATTTATTATTACTGTTATTATTTTTTTTTAATAACAGGACGTTCAGGATCCATCCGTCATTGTGAACTTCCCTTTGCTGGAGGACGAGTGTGTGTGCTTGATTGCATGGACCACCACACCGTGGACTCTGCCCAGTAACCTTGCACTGTGTGTAAACCCTGAGCTCATCTATGTCAAGGTCAAAGGTCAGTATCAGTCACCAGTCATCTGTAACACATTCACAGTGACCTAATACTGAGTCGGAGTTGTGCCTGGATGATCAAACACCTCCATAAATGGTCCTGTGGGTTATATGGGATTAAAGCTGAATGAATGATTAAGCCAAAGAAATTCTGGTGAGGTTTTTAACACCGAAGTATGATGTGTTAGTGTGACCTGCTCTAGTCTCGCTTCTCTGCAGTTGCTTCTATTTACGCAGCTAGTGGCATGTATCTCACCTTTTGAGACACCCAGCGGTTCATTAATTCATGATATAATTAATTTGCGCTAGCAGCGCTGGTGCAGATTGTTACTCTCACTCAGGATCTTTCTTCTTATTCTCCTAACATTTTTAGGACGCTGTTTCTCCCTCAGTTTTCAACCAATCGGCATCAAATTTCACATGCAGAATACCTCTGGGCTGAACGAAGTTGCTATGAGTTTTGGTGGTGATCCGGATCACCAAACCGGAATGATCCATGAAAAACAGGATTTTTTTTTTTTCAAATCACTTATAACTGTTAATTTTCATGATATTTTCAATCAGTTTTTGTTATCCTCCACAGACCGAAAGGGGATTATGTCGTGGCCATGTCCCTCCTGGGAAAAGTGCTCACCTTCTGAAATCAACTTCTCTCACAATATTTGGAGGAATTTCGCAAAACTTGGCAGGATTCTTTGTTGTACGTCGGTAATACGCATATTGCAATTTCGTTCAACTGGGTCACATTTTACCCGAGTTACAGCCCTTGATTACCAAAATTATACTTTTAACAATTTCATGAGTGTGTTTTCCTTCCGAAATCAACTCCTCGCACAATTTTTGGAGGAATTTCATGAAAGTTGGCAAGAGGTATTATTATATGTCAGTACAGTGTTTCCCACAGACCAAGTAGCAATTTGTGGTGCTCCACTGTGCCGATGAGGGAATCGTGCGCGGTGGTGTCGTGGCGGTCGGTGGAGTCGGTCATTGGGGTGTATGCAAAGTGTTTACAGCGGACGGTGTTCAAACACACAGTATTTTTCTTCAGAGTCACCCGCTGGGACTATTTTAAAGCTACAAGAAGCATTTGAGATTATTCAGTTCAATCTAAATTCTTTTAAGTTCTTTAAGAGAAGACAGCTAAAACAATTTTTACCAGAACCCTGCCTGGTTTCATTCCTCGACCCAACTTTACATTACAGGGCAGGCCATTAGTTTGCTGGGCTTGATGTTGGTGGAAAACCTGTCTTTTTTTTAAATTTATGAAAATTACTCACCAAAATTGAAGTTAAAGTTTAGTTTTTACCTTTAGTTTTTTGCATTTTTGGTGGCAATCTTTCAATCATTCTTTAGTTGACATTCAAGGAATAAATTGCAAAAACCAAGCTGGAGGTTATTTTAAATATTGAACTCAACACTTGCCTCAACCAATACTAAAATGAAATAAATAGTATAATGTAACAACAAAATAATAAAATAGATAGCATCAACTAGGCATCCCTGCGAGTATAACAAAATTTTATTTAGGCTAGTGGGAAATCCTTATTTATTGTGAATGTCAAGCCATTATTAATAACTTGCATGAATGCTGAAGCGGGATAAATGGGATAATGCAATAAGGCCGGTTCCTCGCGTCAAGTTGCTACTGTATGCGTCAAAATTGGTTTATAGCCTGACTCAGGGATGTCCGTTTCATGTAAGCCAAGAAGGCTATGATAAAGCTCATCACGAGCACGACGTAGGCTACCTTTTTAAAATAAGGGGTCAGAAGGCAAATCAGGAAGGCTGTGTTATTTTTAATTAGCCTAACGGGCCTACTTGCAGTCCGGGTATATGCGCAACGGCAGGCCTGTGTACACACCTCTCTCTCTCTCTCTGTCTGTGTGTGGGTGTGTGCGTGCGCATGTAAACAAGAAGAAAGAGCACGATGAATGAACGGAACGATACGCAACGGAATTTTTTTTTTTTTCCAAAATCGCGAGTCTGATTGTGTGGTGATAGGAATCCATTGTGTGGCGCAGCGCCACACAATGGTCTATATATGGGAAACCCTGCAGTAGTACGCATATTGTAATTTTGCTCAACTCCATCACGTTTTACCAGAGTCGTGGCCCTTGATTAACAAGCTTGTACTTTCATAATTTCATGAAGGTGTGCTCGCCTTCTGACATCAACTCCTCTCACAATTTTTGGACGAATTTCTCGAAGCTTGGCTAAAGGCCTTGTTATATGACGGTAATACGCATATTGCGATTTAATTTCGTTTGTGAAAATTTTACCAGAGTTTTGACCCTTGATTTAAATAATTTGTACTTTGACAATTTCATGAGGGTGTACGTTCTTCTGAAATCAACTCCTCTTACAATTTGTGGAGGAATTTCACCAAACTTGGCAAAAGGCTTTGTAATATGACAGTTATACGCGTATTGAAACTTCGCTTAATTTGGGCAAATTTTCCCAGAGTTATGGCCTTGATTATTAACAAACTTGTACTTTGGCAACTTCATCAAGGTGTGCTTGCTTTCTGAAATCAACTTCCCTCACAATTTTTATCCCCCGCTGGCTGAAAGGCCCGAACGGAGATTATGTCGTGGCGATGTCCGTCCGTCTGTCCTGGGAAGGGTACTCACCTTCTGAAATCAACTCCTCTCACAACTTTTGGAGGAATTTCACGAAACATGACAGGATTCTTTGTTATATGTCAGTAATACGCATATTGTAATTTCACTCAATTCAGTCGCATTTTCCCAGAGTTATGGCCTAGTTGCCAGCGGGGGATATTGTGCTCTCAGAGCACTCTTGTTTATTTTGTTCAGGGCGGCAGGGTGCAACTTTTCCTCACTAAGCGTCATTCTCTATCTCTTAAGCCAGTATCTCACTGGGCTGCGACTAGTTGGAGACACAACAATTGCGATAACATCATGCGAATTAGCGACAATTTTCACTTGGAATCACACTGAATTGATATTCGCATATTTTACCGCAATTGTTGCGTCTCCAACTAGTCGCAGGCTGTCGCAGCCCGGCTTTCCCTCGGCAGGCAGGGAAGTAGAGGAAGCTTCACGGAAACTGACTTGAGAAGGGTTCGTGACGGCTTTGCGACACCAGCGACGTATTTGAGAGAAATTTTGTCGCACAAATTTTTTGAACATGTTCAAAATTTCAGCGACGAAGGAGCGACACTTTTGCGACTCTTGCAAAGTGGGCGGCACGGTGGTGTAGTGGTTAGCACGGTCGCCTCACAGCAAGAAGGTTCTGGGTTCGAACCCAGCGACCGTCGAGGACCTTTCTGTGTGGAGTTTGCATGTTCTCCCCGTGTCTGCGTGGGTTTCCCCCACAGTTCAAAGACATGCGGTTAGGTTAATATGGGACAGCCTTGGGCTGAGGTGCTCTTGAGCGAGGCACCAAACTCTCAACTGCTCCCCGGGCGCTGTTAGCATGGCTGCCCACTGCTCTGGGTATGTGTGTGCGCGCATGTGTGTGTTCACTGTTTCAGATGGGTTAAATGCAGAGAGGATAATTTCACAAGTGTGTGATGAATAAAGTTGTGCTTTCTTCTTTCGTGCGAGGAAATTGAGAAGCCCCACGAATGTTTCAAGACACTTTTGAAACTGTCTCGCGAATAACGTTTGCAATTTGTCGCAAGCTGTCGCAGCCCCAGTGAGATACTACCCTTACCGTTCCGGATCTATAGGGTACGGTGACCAGACGTCCCTGTTTGTAACAGCTAGTGCAAATTACTGTGACTTTTGTCACAGTCTCTGTCTGGTTTAAAAGTTGTGGGTTTTTCTTTTTTTTTTTTCTTTTTTTTAAATCCCGCAATCCAGAGCAGCACGTTGGTGCTTTAAATAATGCAACTCTCAAGGGTGCAGCAAAGGTGCCAACGTCTACAGTTTTGCTGTAGCATTTCTTTGCTTTGCTACACCTGAAAACTAAGCTTTTCGGCTAAAGCAGCGCTCAGACCAAACACAAATAAAATTCACTCAACAGAAAGGGCAATTCACTGAAGGGTAGAGGACGAAGAACATGAAAGATGTCCTTGTGAGCTGAGCTATTTCTTAAGTAGCACTATTTAACACAACAGTTACCGTATTTTCCGGACGATAAGGCGCACCGGATTATAAGGCGCACTGTGAATTAACGTGTCTATGTTCACACACAAGGCGCATTAAGCAAAACAACACAGTCCGGTAAATCAAACATTATTCCACTCAATTGTAACAAATAATACCGGTACAGAAAAATACACTCACTTATTGATTCATTCCTCTTCCAACCCGCTTGAAACCCGCTTCGTAAACATGCCTCTTAACAGGTGCCATTTTGGGGGTCCTTTTACGTACACACAAATGTACTGTAATATAATGTTGAAGCACAGTACATATTACGTATAAAAAGTGGCGGGGGTAAGCGTACTAAATACTGTTCTCTGATTGGTTTATTGTTGCTAGCGTGTACTCCGGGCCCGGGCTGCCTTACATGAATGCACTTCTAGTTTAGACATTACAGTCAGGCAGTCCTGTAGACTGCTCAGGAGTCCTGTTACAGGGCCGATCAGGTAGTGACACAGTGTACCATAATGCTCCGAATATCCATTGAGCGGAGCAGCTTCGTTGCTTACCAAAGTCATACTTGCACATTTCGACAAATTTTTGAGCACATTGTACCACATAAAATAGGTCAGTAAGCACAACAAATAATCATACATAAGGCGCGCTGGATTATAAGGCGCACTGTCAATTTTTGAGAAAATTTAAGGATTTTAAAGGAACGGTCCACCGTACTTCCATAATGAAATATGCTCTTATCTGAATTGAGACGAGCTGCTCCGTACCTCTCCGAGCTTTGCGCGACCTCCCAGTCAGTCAGACGCAGTCAGACGCGCTGTCACTCCTGTTAGCAATGTAGCTAGGCTCAGCATGGCCAATGGTATTTTTTGGGGCTGTAGTTAGATGCGACCAAACTCTTCCGCGTTTTTCCTGTTTACATAGGTTTATATGACCAGTGATATGAAACAAGTTCAGTTACACAAATTGAAACGTAGCGATTTTCTATGCTATGGAAAGTCCGCACTATAATGACAGGCGTACTAACACCTTCTGCGCGCTTTGGCAGCGGCCGAAGCTCACAGAAGGTGTTAGTACGCCTGTCATTAAAGTGCGGACTTTCCATAGCATAGAAAATCGCTACGTTTCAATTTGTGTAACTGAACTTGTTTCATATCACTGGTCATATAAACCTATGTAAACAGGAAAAACGCGGAAGAGTTTGGTCGCATCTAACTACAGCCCCAAAAAATACCATTGGCCATGCTGAGCCTAGCTACATTGCTAACAGGAGTGACAGCGCGTCTGACTGCGTCTGACTGACTGGGAGGTCGCGCAAAGCTCGGAGAGGTACGGAGCAGCTCGTCTCAATTCAGATAAGAGCATATTTCATTATGGAAGTACGGTGGACCGTTCCTTTAAGTGCGCCTTATAGTCCCAAAAATATGGTATTCCACAAAATTGAGTCGTATGTGAGCTGATAGCTGCTATGAGCCGTGTACGACGAGATTGAGTGGAATAATGGTTTTATTCTATCCACGTTCACCGTATTTTGAGAAATGGAGCATTTTTTATTTTAATTTTTTTTGCAAATTCAATAAATAAAAACTTGATACAAATGCCGCTTTTCCACTACCAACGCGGCTGAGTCGGGCTGAGCCGTGCGGTGCTGAGTCGAGCTGAGTGGGGCTGTTGGAGTTGCATTTCGACTACAACCGCGCTGAACCGTGCTGGCTGGAAGTGGGTGGACACATTGGGTGGAGTTAGCGAAAGTGGGTGGACGTCACGTGATGTCGTTAAGCGGCGCAAACAGTGACATCAGTGAGCTTTTAAGCGGTAGTCTCACAACCCGGATAGTAAACAATAAACATGGAGGACATGGAGTCGTTAGTGTTGCTGGTCTTGGTGCTGTGGCTTGTTGTCACCAACAACGCCAACAGATACTGGCAAGAGCGTATAGATGAGGCGAGGTGCATAAGGCTTCAGAAATTCTCGTAATTTGTAATTCTTCTTCCGGGTTTACGGTGTTTACAGATCCCAGCGTGCTCGCGGGGCGTGTGTGGGCATGTGAGGACACTCCTCCTCACCAATCAGCGCACAGGGTAGTGTCTGCTCACGCCCCCAGCCTCACTCGGCTCGGTTTGGCTCGCTTCAGCCCCACTCCAAAACCGTGCGAGTTTTAGGGGCTAAGCAGGGCTGA
The DNA here is from genome assembly GCF_027579695.1 of Neoarius graeffei. Taxonomy (NCBI): domain Eukaryota; kingdom Metazoa; phylum Chordata; class Actinopteri; order Siluriformes; family Ariidae; genus Neoarius; species Neoarius graeffei. The sequence goes on from NC_083594.1 coordinate 20,683,910, forward strand.
AGCGAGCGGAGTCGTGCTGTTTTTTGGTAGTCGAAACGCGAGCCGTGTCGGGCTGAAGTGAGCTGAAGTGAGCTGAAAAAGGGTAGTGGAAAAGGGGCAAAAGTGTCTGACAAAATCATTTACGCTTGGAATGTAAACAAACCGGTTAAATGACAGGAGCAAATTGTGAAAAATGCTATAATAATTCTTGAAAAATAAAGAAAGATGCGTTCTTATCAAATACTTTTTCATTCCATATTTTGTTGCTTTTTTTGGAGTTTTGTTTTCGAGTAGAGTTTTTATTTCATTCTCGGTTGGTTCAGCAACACGCTCCACCATTTTGTTTTTCTCGACTCATGGTATACGAGCTGATAGGCTAGTAATAGAGTAGCCAATCAGAGCACACGATTGCTCATATCCAGTGAATGTGGATAGAATAACACTGGATCTTTGCCTTGGTGTTTTCTTATTGTTGCTTGGTACACATCTTTAAAAAAAAAAGTCATTCTATCCACTGAGAGATGGTTGGGTTTTGTGGTAAAATTAATTTTTGTCTCACTGGTTGTTGCACCTCTTGGGCAGAATATTTATTAAATGCTCTTTGGTCAAGAATGGAAGGTGCCATTTTGGACAAAGGGAAAGGGTTCGCTTTGGGAATTGGGATGCCAGGACACCTGAATTGGTCACACGGCCTTCGCTCGGGCTGAAAGAGGCCTATAGAGAAGAGTGGAGGGAAGGAAGGGAGTTAAAGAGAAACACTCCGTTCCAAGATCTGAGGGTTTCATTTCTTAAAGGTGACACAGTGGGGCAAAAAAGTATTTAGTCAGTCACCAATTGTGCAAGTTCTCCCACTTAAAAAGATGAGAGAGGCCTGTAATTTTCATCATAGGTACACTTCAACTATGAGAGACAGAATGGGGGGAAAGAATCCAGGAAATCACATTGTAGGATTTTTAATGAATTTATTTGCAAATTATGGTGGAAAATAAGTATTTGGTCAATAACAAAAGTTCATCTCAATACTGTGTTATATACCCTTTGTTGGCAATGACAGAGGTCAAACGTTTTCTGTAAGTCTTCACAAGGTTTTCACACACTGTTGCTGGTATTTTGGCCCATTCCTCCATGCAGATCTCCTCTAGAGCAGTGATGTTTTGGGGCTGTCGCTGGGCAACACGGACTTTCAACTCCCTCCAAAGATTTTCTATGGGGTTGAGATCTGGAGACTGGCTAGGCCACTCCAGGACCTTGAAATGCTTCTTACGAAGCCACTCCTTCGTTGCCCGGGCGGTGTGTTTGGGATCATTGTCATGCTGAAAGACTCAGCCACGTTTCATCTTCAATGCCCTTGCTGATGGAAGGAGGTTTTCACTCAAAATCTCACGATACATGGCCTCATTCATTCTTTCCTTTACACGGATCAGTCGTCCTGGTCCCTTTGCAGAAAAACAGCCCCAAAGCATGATGTTTCCACCCCCATGCTTCACAGTAGGTATGGTGTTCTTTGGATGCAACTCAGCATTCTTTCTCCTCCAAACACGACAAGCTGAGTTTTTACCAAAAAGTTCTATTTTGGTTTCATCTGACCATATGACATTCTCCCAATCCTCTTCTGGATCATCCAAATGCTCTCTAGCAAACTTCAGATGGGCCTGGACATGTACTGGCTTAAGCAGGGGGACACGTCTGGCACTGCAGGATTTGAGTCCCTGGCGGCGTAGTGTGTTACTGATGGTAGCCTTTGTTACTTTGGTCCCAGCTCTCTGCAGGTCATTCACTAGGTCCCCCCGTGTGGTTCTGGGATTTTTGCTCACCGTTCTTGTGATCGTTTTGACCCCACGGGGTGAGATCTTGCGTGGAGCCCCAGATCGAGGGAGATTATCAGTGGTCTTGTATGTCTTCCATTTTGTAATAACTGCTCCCACAGTTGATTTCTTCACACCAAGCTGCTTACCTATTGCAGATTCAGTCTTCCCAGCCTGGTGCAGGTCTACAATTTTGTTTCTGGTGTCCTTTGACAGCTCTTTGGTCTTGGCCATAGTGGAGTTTGGAGTGTGACTGTTTGAGGTTGTGGACAGGTGTCTTTTATACTGATAACGAGTTCAAACAGGTGCCATTAATACAGGTAACGAGTGGAGGACAGAGGAGCCTCTTAAAGAAGTTACAGGTCTGTGAGAGCCAGAAATCTTGCTTGTTTGTAGGTGACTAAATACTTATTTTACCGAGGAATTTACCAATTAATTCATTAAAAATCCTACAATGTGATTTCCTGGATTCTTTCCCCCCATTCTGTCTCTCATAGTTGAAGTGTACCTATGATGAAAATTACAGGCCTCTCTCATCTTTTAAAGTGGGAGAACTTGCACAATTGGTAGCTGACTAAATACTTTTTTGCCCCACTGTATATTGTAGCCCTTTTCCACAAGTTGATGCCGTTCTCTGAGGTCTTCATGAAATTGTGGGTTGGTAGGCTCCAGATACCCAACTGTATGTGCACAAACCCTGGGGGGGGGAAAAAGTGAATTTTTTCATAATATATATCCCCTTTAATCATAATAGATTAGTGATGACTATCAGACGTAAACAACTTGTATTGGATACTGACTTGTAGTACTCGAGTCCGACTTGCGCCCTAATTTTAAGGATTCGTGACTCGACTTGGACTTGAGCACTGATGACTCGGACTTGTGCATTAACTGCATTCGGACTCGTAAATTGGAGACGAGAACTCGGATTTTATCTTTATTTTTTGTAACATGCCATAATAATTTGGCATAAGATATTTATAGCTACGATAATATTTATACTAATTTCGTGCAAGAGTATCATACCTGCGTGCCTTGGCGCGTGCATCAGATAGGCTCTGGACAGCGCACATGCCAAACGGACTCTTGCGCGCGCCTTAAACGACTCGCACCTGCACAGGATTAAGGCGCAATCAGCGCAACGATGTGAAAAACGCACTTTACTTTGCGAAGTATTGAGTTGCATTGCTGACACATTACCGAACTTTATTTCCTTGTTTGGTTTCCTGATTTCCTGTTTCTCGTCTTTGATTCTGCCGAGTCTACGATAGCCAGTTTGTGCCTCACTCGACCTATTGCCTGTTTCACTGTTTTACAATTTTACCTGCCATTCTGGATTGTTTGTGTCTTCACTTGTATTACTAAACACAGCTTCTGCACTCACATCTGTCTCCCAACCATCTCTGACAGAATATTTTGCACTCCCTGATAAAGAGAACGCACATTCATCTGTTCATACATCATGTTCAGGAACAAGCTAACGTTAATGGCGCTAAAACAGCCACCGGTTCCGAGTGTTGGACTCTGACTCGACTCAGATTAATAGTGGACTCGACTCGATTTTTTTTTTTAGGGACTTGAACACTGGGGACTCGAGGTTTAGTGACTCGACTACAGCACTGGTTGGATACACGCTGTTCTGAATTGGCGCAGTCGTTTTATATGTACCAAGATCAAATCTCTCAGCGAGTCAAATCTGTGATGCTGATTGTGATATAAAAAGCTGACATTTATAAGAACTTCAGCTGAAGTCCTGAACGTTCCTTGGCAAAGATTTGGGTCGAAACGTTTCTCAAATCGGGTCATTTCCAAAAAAAAACCCCTTTGTTCACATATAGTCCCTGTTCTGCTTTTTTTTTTTAGTCATCACTTTGCTCCCACAGTAAACGGTTGACCTATTTTAGCAGGTTGAGTGCTGTAAGTTTGGCCGTCAACAGGGGGCACTGTTATCCTGAGCGACAGAGCTGAGCCATGCTGCATCAGAGCGATGCTCAGAATACTAATGCAGACACAGGGCTTCATCTTCCTCCTAGAGTCCTCCATGCCTGACAGTACTCCTTTTATTTTTTTTTTAAATGACGGCTTTTTTTTTTCTTGCCTCCACAATGTACTTGATGGGCGAGAAACAGGCTGGTGTAGGTTCTGAGTCATTTTCCCAGTTTTGGATGTTGTTTGTGTGAAGCACAGTCAATTTTTGAAGTGAAATCACTTAAGTATTCTAAATCCGTCATCGATACGGATATAAAGATCCAGAAATGGAAGTATAAGCTGGCTGTATAACGTGTGTATTAAGGGGTGATATAGAATTAGAGTATTTTGTTCATATTTTGAGCTCTCTGAATGCTATCAGTCAGTTGAGGCCTGTGCACTCATCCTTCACCCAGTGCCATCTTTTATTGATGCGCTTCCTCTCCCTTCTTTCTCTCTCTCTCTCTCCTTCCTGATGTCTCCTCCAGCACTTCCATTTATTCCTGGTTGATCATGTGCTTGTGCCTTTACACACTGCTGCAATTCCTATTTTAGGTTTCTGTATCAGACCCTGTTCCCACCTGGCCGTCTCATGTGTCTCTGATTTTCAGTGTCGTTCCTCAATCCCAGTTGTTTCTGTACAGGATGGCTGCACCAGTTGATCCATGAGGTTGTTTCATACAGCAGTGGTGCTGCTGGGAGCAGATCCTCCTATAGACCTTCGGCAGTATGGCTCATTTTCAAATGATTATATATATGAACACATACAGTACTGTGCAAAAGTCTTAGGCACCCTGTTGTTTTTTTATTACCTCTGTCAAGGAGGTTATGTTTTCGGTAGCATTTGTTGGTTTGTCTGTTAGCAACATTACGGAAAAAGTAATGAAGGGATTGTTCTGAAATTTTTTCCAGAGGTGTGACTGGGCACAAGTAACAATCCATTAAATTTTGGCGGTGATCCGGATCACCTTCTGGATCCCGGATTTTTTAAAAGGATTCTTGGCGGAGGTCTGCTCTCTCCGAGTGCTTTTCTAGTTCATTAAAAAATTGTTTTAGATTTCTATTTTATGACTTCTACATTATCGAGTCAGTACAAAAACATTTTAGAGTCCAAGCGTTCGTTCATTTTCCAGCACAAAATTAAATGTTGCAGAAAAAAAAAAGTTTGTATCTGAGCAGCATATTACATAAGAGAGCACTTTTCAGATGAAAAAAGAAAACATAATGAAGCCTGCTGGGTTTTGGAGCAAAATTAAGAAGTGAGTGTGACAGTCAAAGTAACCGGAAGAACTGTGGCTGCTTCTGTAAGATGCTCAGTAAAACCTACAGCTCATTTCCTTATAAAACTGCACTCATTGTACCTGAGACGACTACTATATATCACACACACAGTGGGGCAAAAAAGTATTTAGTCAGTCACCAATTGTGCAAGTTCTCCCACTTAAAAAGATGAGAGAGGCCTGTAATTTTCATCATAGGTGCACTTCAACTATGAGAGACAGAATGAGAAAAAAAATCCAGAAAATCACATTGTCTGATTTTTAAAGAATTGATTTGCAAATTATGGTGGAAAATAAGTATTTGGTCAATAACAAAAGTTCATCTCAATACTTTGTTATATACCCTTTGTTGGCAATGACAGAGGTCAAACGTTTTCTGTAAGTCTTCACAAGGTTTTCACACACTGTTGCTGGTATTTTGGCCCATTCCTCCATGCAGATCTCCTCTAGAGCAGTGATGTTTTGGGGCTGTCGCTGGGCAACACGGACTTTCAACTCCCTCCAAAGATTTTCTATGGGGTTGAGATCTGGAGACTGGCTAGGCCACTCCAGGACCTTGAAATGCTTCTTACGAAGCCACTCCTTCGTTGCCCGGGCGGTGTGTTTGGGATCATTGTCATGCTGAAAGACCCAGCCACATTTCATCTTCAATGCCCTTGCTGATGGAAGGAGGTTTTCACTCAAAATCTCACGATACATGGCCCCATTCATTCTTTCCTTTACACGGATCAGTCGTCCTGGTCCCTTTGCAGAAAAACAGCCCCAAAGCATGATGTTTCCACCCCCATGCTTCACAGTAGGTATGGTGTTCTTTGGATGCAACTCAGCATTCTTTCTCCTCCAAACACGACAAGTTGAGTTTTTACCAAAAAGTTCTATTTTGGTTTCATCTGACCATATGACATTCTCCCAATCCTCTTCTGGATCATCCAAATGCTCTCTAGCAAACTTCAGATGGGCCTGGACATGTACTGGCTTAAGCAGGGGGACACGTCTGGCACTGCAGTATTTGAGTCCCTGGCGGCGTAATGTGTTACTGATGGTAGCCTTTGTTACTTTGGTCCCAGCTCTCTGCAGGTCATTCACTAGGTCCCCCCGTGTGGTTCTGGGATTTTTGCTCACCGTTCTTGTGATCGTTTTGACCCCACGGGGTGAGATCTTGCGTGGAGCCCCAGATCGAGGGAGATTATCAGTGGTCTTGTATGTCTTCCATTTTGTAATAATTGCTCCCACAGTTGATTTCTTCACACCAAGCTGCTTACCTATTGCAGATTCAGTCTTCCCAGCCTGGTGCAGGTCTACAATTTTGTTTCTGGTGTCCTTTGACAGCTCTTTGGTCTTGGCCATAGTGGAGTTTGGAGTGTGACTGTTTGAGGTTGTGGACAAGTGTCTTTTATACTGATAATGAGTTCAAACAGGTGCCATTAATACAGGTAACGAGTGGAGGACAGAGGAGCCTCTTAAAGAAGTTACAGGTCTGTGAGAGCCAGAAATCTTGCTTGTTTGTAGGTGACCAAATACTTATTTTACCGAGGAATTTACCAATTAATTCATTAAAAATCCTACAATGTGATTTCCTGGATTCTTTCCCCCCATTCTGTCTCTCATAGTTGAAGTGTACTTGTGATGAAAATTACAGGCCTCTCTCATCTTTTTAAGTGGGAGAACTTGCACAATTGGTGGCTGACTAAATACTTTTTTGCCCCACTGTGTGTGTGTGTGTATGTATGTGTATATATGTGTGTGTGTGTGTGTGTATATATATATATATATATATATATATATATATATATATATATATATATATATATATATATGTATGTGTGTGTGTGTGTGTATATATATGTGTGTGTGTGTGTGTATACATTTTGACTTTGTTTCATTTATTATGGCTTACTGTTGATAGTATTTTATTTATAGATGAAAGTCTTCCAGATTTACCCGGAAATCCGGATATTTGACAAAACTCTTGAAAATCTCCGGTTTTCCGAATAGAGAAATTGACATTTCGGATTTTTCGCGTTCCATTTCATAGAAATTCGGTTTTGCGATCGCGTGGCTTGTTTACGTTCGGCGACAGGGCGCTGCCATTTTTGTAGTCTCGCAATGCTTGCTGGTGTGTACGAGACCTTTATATGCTTATATACATACCTCATGTCATGTGAGCGAGATTTTATTGCGATATCGTGCTTTAGAAAATGCAGTCTTTCTTTTGTGTAACTATTTTAATATCAGTTGAATTATTATTTTCTAAACATATATGCAGTATTGCACACAAGATGTGACAGCATCACTTTATATAAGTTTTGACATCCAGTAGTGAAAATTCTGAATTTAGAACAATGCACTCCTGAAAAGTACTCATTAACTAGGGGAATTAAATTTGATATTTTTGACATGTTAATCATTAATGTACATGAAAGAAAATGGCTTAAAAGTTATAACTTCTTTTAGTGAAAATAAGTACTAGAATGCAGGGTTTTGCGTGTTTATTAAAATTTTTTCGGGGGACGTTCCCCCCCCCCCCCCCCATCTTAGTTTGACTTTCAAAAGTTCAAGATTTTTTTTTTCTTTGCTCCACTTTCATCTCTATTTATTTATTTTTAAAATGTTGAAGCATTTAATTTCATTATTTTTAAGCCATTTTTCATCTCCAGGATTTCGTTACACGTGCCTAAGACTTTTGCACAGTACTGTATCTTGAAGATTATCAGGACTGTTTCTCAGAGTTTTGATTATGATGAAGTGTAGCGACAGACTTTACTACCCATTCGTAAATTGCAGTTATAAAATCCATTATAGCATCGTCATATAGTTACTAACACGCTGTCAGAAACAGGGGTACAATAGGAGTCTATTTCTGTCCCCCAAGGTGTAATCTACACTAATGTACCTCCTAGGGCTCATTATTGGACCTCAAGGTAACTAATTGTACCTTTTTAAGGGTCAAAAAGGTACATATAGGTTCCCAAGTAGTATATAAAGGGTACAAATCAGTACCTTAGAGCAGCGGTTCTCAACCTTTCCTACTTTGAGGCCCACCTATTCATACTTGTAACGGGTCGGGGTCCATTAAAAAAGATCCCCAATTATTTTGGCTCATCTAGTCTATTAGAATCTAATAATCTATTGTAAAATGTATTAATGGGATGCAACATCACTCCCTGTTACAGCTGGGAGTCCAGGAATTAAATAAATGCCATAAAAAACAAACTGTTTTTAATTGTAGGTATTGTATTTAAAACTGTACAGATGTGCCAGAAGCCAACATCAAACCATGCATGCGGGGCATTCTCAGTCAAAAGGGATTAATCATCCAAAAGTGGAGTCTGGTCCATTAACACAAGAACTTATTGCCATGTTTGTGTTCAGCAAGCAAGCAAGTTATTAAAACCAAGAAGTACACTCAAAAGAGGTGGATATAGAAACCACTCTATGGGATTAGATCCTTACATGCTAACAAAGGAGGATTTTTCCTACGAGTTGGAAAATTATCCGTCTGTTGAGTTCCCCGACATCTCAAACTACCTGGTGCTGCAGATGTCGTTCTACACGGACAGACGGATGAAAACCTGGAACAACATGGAGTTGAATAACTTTTTATATGTGGCTGAGTTAAAGATCTGGGGATCAGGACACTACAAGATAAATGCTGTGTCGTTTTTGCCCAGGTAAGGAGGAATTTCTGGGCTTTTTGTACGCGTCTTTGAGATGGTTGCTAGGACGCTACAAGTTTTAGTATCAGGTGTAAACAAACCGCATCGTCTCGATTCTCAATCCTCCCTGCTCTTCTCTTCCAGCAGGCATCACAGATCCATATAATTTACCTACAAATGTATTTATTTATTCTGCCCACTGTGTGCACGCTCTCTCTCTGTTTGCACACGTGTTAAATGTAGAGGAGGAATGTGACAAAAATAAAGACTTGTTCTTCTTGGTTTACCCACAAATGTATTTATCCCACTTGAAAAGAGTTTGGCGAACTAGCTACTGCATTTGGGACACTACAACATCCTGAACTGTTGAGTATTTGGCTTCAAACTTGAAATAAATTTGCGGCCCTCTAGATGGTGCTCCATGGCCCACTAATGGGCCGTGGCTCAGTGGTTGAGAAACACTGCCTTAGAGGGTACTGCCCCAGTGACAAGCCGCTGTACCCCTAAAGATACGATAAGGTACTTTATTTTCTAAGAGTGCACAGACACTGAAAGATGGGGAGGCAGCACTATTCTGTGCTTCCTATTTTTTTCTTTTTTTGTAATCATGCCAAATCTCTTTGGAACAGCAAGTACATTTAAACAGAAAAGCTGTGCTTGCTATTTGCTAGATCTTTTGTTGAAGCCTCACACAATTTACAGTTCTGTTGTTCTTCCTATTTCTAATTTGATTGGAGAAAAAATGAATGATCAAGGAAACAATTCCCCTCATTTGTATTTATTACTCCTGCTGTTATATTTCACATCAGTTCCTGCTGATGCCATGTTATGGATGTCAGTGAAAATTGCATTACGTTAAATTAAGCCACTACAGTAAGTCTAATTTTCTAAATTAAATCTAAATTTCACCCTGTGCAAGCACTTGACACAGCAGATATCGATGGGCTGCGTAAATCCATAGTCCGAGCTAGAAAGAAATCAGCCCCAGCATTTCACATTTGTGTTTTTCCCTTACGGCCACTGATGGTGGATGGTGTTTCATTTCATTCATGAAAGAGAGGCAGAGCCTAACCCCTGTATCTCATTTATACCAGCCAGGCATGATCTGTTGGGAGGGGTTTGGGCCATTACACATGGAATGGCACGTGAACCAACTAAAATGGTTTGAAGTTTAAATCTGGAGATTGTGTTTTCACATCTGCACTTGAAGTCGATGATGAGACAACCAGGACTAAAACTAGGACCAGGACTAGGTGATAGACGAGACCTATGCTGAAGACTACAGTGGTGGTCACCAGTCTTACTCCTGGAGATCTCGCAGAGAACTCTGCAGGTTGGTGGAAGAGCATACCCAATAATCCTAGGTCATTCAGGACTTTACTATTTGGTGATTGTGGAGGTTTCTCCTATCAAGTCTTGTCAAAGTCCTTCCCATGCCAGGACCTGGTCTTCCCAGGCAGTCTCCCATCCCAGGACTAACTAGGCCCTTAAGGTGCATTGGGCGGTGCCGATCTCTGCTTCTATAGCCCTCGGCCTCTCACCTATTATATAGCTAGGGTTACAGTGGGGGGCTGGTCCTCTGGTAACCGCGAGAGATCGACTCCCTACTCGCACCTGTATTGCAGCGTGCCTACTGGGTAGCAGCAGGTACCATTTTATGATGGTCCTTGGTATGACCCGACTGTGAGAAGAACTCTCAATCTCCCAGTTGAGATATGGACACGCTATCCACTAGGCCAGCTCGAGGTCTATCAGGTCTTGGCAACAATATAATCTACATTTTTGTGAAGAGCTTTATTTACTGAGCCTAATATCTTGTTTCAAGTTAAAGTATCAATGTTTTAGGGCAAAATATCATTTAATTGTCCCATTTATGCCCAAAGCAGATAGACCTCACACTATCTGGTACCCTAATCACGCACCTGCGAGTGGTCTGTGTGGCAAAGGCCAGCACAAGCTTTCTTTTGGATACCTGAAAGCAGTCACAGTATCATTTTGGACAGCTGGTGATACATCGAGAGCACTCACTGCCTGATTCTCTTCATTAGTTATCCCTACATTCTCTTCATTAGTCTGACCCAGTGTTGTAGTCGAGTCACTAAACCTCGAGTCCGAGTCCAGTCTCAAGTCCCCAGTGTTCAAGTCAAAGTCATTAAAAAAAGTCCACTATTGATCCGAATCAAGTCCGAGAACAAGACTCCAACCGCACCATTTGACGGTGGCTGTTTTAGCGCCATTAACGTTAGCTTGTTCCTGAACATGATGTATGAGCAGGTGAATGTGCGTTCTCTTTATCAGGGAGTGCGAAGTATTCTGTCAGAGATGGTTGGGAGACAGATGTAAGTGCAGAAGGTGTGTTTTATTAATACAAGTGAAGACACGTAAACAATCCACAATGGCAGGCAAAATCGTAAAACAGTGAAACAGGCAATAAGTTGAGTGAGGCACAAACAGGCTATCGTAGACTCGGCAGAATCAAAGATGAAAAACAGGAAATCAGGGATCAGGAAACCAAACAAGGAAATGAGGCTCGGTAATGTGTCAGCAATGCAACTCAATACTTCGCAAAGTGTGTTTTCACAGTTTTTATAGAGGTGCGATGATTGCGCCTTAATCCTGTGCAGGTGTGAGTTTTTTACAGTGCGTGCATGAGAGTCCGCTTGGTGCGTGCGCTGTCTGGAGCGCATCCGAGAGTCTATCTGATGCACGCGCCACACACAGGTGTGACAATCTTGCACAAAATTTGTACAAAAATTAATGTAGATATAAATCTCTTATGCCAAATTATTATGGCATGTTACAAAAAATAAAGATAAAATCAGAGTCCTCGTCTCCAATTTATGAGTCTGGATGCCTGTTAATGCACGAGTCCGAGTCATCAGTGCTCAAGTCAAGTCATGAGTCCTTAAAATTAGGGCACGAGTCGGACTCGAGTCCGAGTCCTGGACTCAAGTATTACAAGCCTGGTCTGACCCTCCTCGAGCAGAGTCGGACAACGCAGGTTAACCCTTTCAGACAACAGTCAGTGTGGGTATACCCCGGGTTGGCCACTCTGTATGAAAAGGGTATTGGATGGCTGTATTGTCAAGATCCGAACTTCCAACAATAATTCCAGTGAATCATCACTTTTATGTGCAGTACGATTAAAATGTTATTACGCAGAAGGGTCACTGACTGCTTTGTCCTGTGTGCGTTGTGACGTAAGCATAATTATGATGTAGGGTGTTTTATGGGTGGCTTTGCCATGGAATTGCAAAGGGTTTCAAGAAATTTCAAAGACAAATTTAAAATGGAATTTTAATGACAAAATGTTCTCCAAAGTGGCTTGGCAAGCATTGTGTCTACACTGTTTGATCGACAAGCAATCGATTTCAGAGTTGCAAATTTGTATGAAACGACACTGGATAATTGTTATTCCATGAAATCGAGTCGTACATGAGCTGATGGCTATTAGTAGGCTTGACAGTAGAACAGCATGGCCTTTAAAGACATTTAAATCTACATAACACTAGTGTCGATTCAAGAATAAATAACATTTACGGACTATATTGTCAATTTTGTGTGGCATTGTAATGAGCTTTTACTTTAAGTGGTTTTTATGCCTCCGCCACGGCATTACGTTTTCGGGTTGTCCGTGCGTGCGTGCGTCTGTCCCGAAACCTTGTGAACGCGATATCTCAAAGGCTAACAAAAGGAATTTCACCAAACTTTCACATTTGTGCACTTTGGGACAAACATGAACTGATTAGATTTTGAGATCAAAACGTCTAAGGTCAAGGTCACTGAGAGGTCAAATGTCTGTCCGAAAACATTGAACACAATATCTCCAAGGTGAATGAAAGGAATTTCACCAAACTTTCACCATTTGTGCATTTGGGGACAAAGATAAACTGATTAGATTTTGAGATCAAAAGGTCTAAGGTCAAGGTCACTGTGAGGTCAAATGTCTGTCCGCGTGCGTCCGTCCCGAAACCTTGTGAACGCGATATCTCAAAGACTAATGAAAGGAATTTCACCAAACTTTCACCATTCGTGTGCTTTGGGACGATCATGAACTGATTAGATTTTGAGATCAAAAGGTCTAAGGTCAAGGTCACTGTGAGGTCAAATGTCTGTCCGAAAACCTTGTGAACACAATGTCTCCAAGGCTAATACAAGTAATTTCACCAGGTCAAGATTATTGTGAGGTCAAATGTCCATCCCCAAATCACAACTTGATGAGGCGTGTAGTCTACCGGGTGGAGGCATCCCCATCAACGCCGTTGGCATCGAGTTCTATCTAGGTTTTTTTTTTTTTTAAACGTGTGATGCAATGCACCAAATTCACAGGCGCCGCCATCTTGGGTTTTTCAGTGATACTCGTCACCAGTCCGTGTGTTTTGTTGTTGTTTCCAGCTCGCTTACTGTTGGTTCAATCAGCTTGAAACTCATGATTCCCACCGAATGGTTGAATCTCTCATGTTGACTTGATTTTTTTTTTTTTTAAATAAAATCGGCTGAACACTTTGCTGTCTTGTGCCCGCGAAAGATCGGATCACCGAGGAAAATTTTGTATCCTTCCTAAAAATCAGTGATTTTCATAATATTTTTTTTCATGGAGAAAAAAAGAGAAGTTGTAGTAATACTGTAATACTGTTTTGAAGAGAATTAACAAAAGTTTGTCCCTCTTATACACAGTGCATTCGAGCACCACCGTCATTAGTCATGCTTGGTGTTCACGATTTAAAGTGAACATACCCGCTAAAGTCTGGCTTCTATGTTTAAACACAAAGGTTGGACCAATTTCATTGATGTATTACTTTTAAGCCTGCTAGGTACAGAATTGTCATATACGAGAAGCCTTTATCTGTAATTCTTACCCTGATACTCAAAACTCTAATTCTCTTTATTTGGTCTATTAATTTCTGATTGAGGTTTTTTTTCTCATGAATGGAAAATTAAACCAATGGAAAATTATTGCTGGTTTGTGACCGGGGCAATGGACAGAAATGGAAATTTTTTATAAAAGGCTGGATTTTTAAAACATTAACACCCCCCCCCTTTTTTTTTTTTAAAGACATTTACAAAATTAAACAAGTTTCCAATTCAGATCTTGTCACGCTTTCATTTGATGCATTACGCAACACTATGGCAAAAATGGTGGGTCATTGCTACTATAAGGCCCAATCCCAATTCTAATTTCTACCCCTCCCCCTTCCCCTTGGCCCTTCCCCTTAAAACTGAGCTACAAGGGATAGGGCTTGAAATTCAACCCCTACGTATTGGGATAGCCCTTCAACGATCGCATACGTCATCGCGTACCTCCGTCAGCGTTTACGTTAGCAAAACGCGACCAAATGCATCATTGGCTGCGACCAGCCGCTACAGTCAGAGCCAGAACCAGAAATCTCTGCTGGCAGGGTGTGATTTGTTAACTAACACCACTGAATGGCATATCTTTGGCGCTTCGTGCACCACATCCGACAGAATGAGGTGTCAGAACACTCATGTAAACAATAAAAGCGAGAATAACAGAACAAAACGTACGCAGTCAAGCAACCGAAAACAATACTCACTCCCAAAGCTTTTTAGCAGCAGCTTGGATTTCAGAAATCGCTGCTCATTCTCAGCTCGAAAGCGAATCAAGCGGCGTGTTTCCTCTGGATAACAACTTAAAACACGTAAATAATGGAGAAAATACATTTATGACAATCTTTCGCCGCGGGAACCGCCATCTTTCTGAAATCCGCATGAAATCTCGCTGAAATCCGCATGGCATTGTGGGAAATCACTCAAACCCCTTCGTTCGGAGTCAGCTCCAGGAAAATCTCCGTTTGGAGGGGTACAGAAGCCCTACCCCTTCCCCTACCCCTCCGCGTTAACTGGGATTGGGATACCCCTACCCTTCACGTGAACGCGCAAAATGGAGGGGAAGGGCCAAGGGGTTGGTCCAAGGGGTGAAATGGGATTCGGCCTAAGCCATGCACGATGAGCTTCAGTAGAATAACTTTTATTATATCCACGTTCACTGGATTTTGAGAAACAGCATTTTGATTTTTTGCAAATTCGATAAATAAAAACTCGATACGAAACGTCCGACGAAATAATTTTTGCTTAGAATGTAAACAAACCGGTGAAATGACTAGCAATTTGTGAAAAATGCTATAATAATAATAATAATAATAATAATAATAATAATTCTTCAAAAAAAGTTTTATTCCTTTGTATTTTTTGTGGTTTTGTTTTTGAGTAGAATTTTTATTTCGTCCTTGGTTGGTTCAGCAACACGCGCCGCCATTTTGCTTTACTCTGCTCCATGGTATATGAGCTGATAGCCTAGTAGTAGAGTAGCCAATCAGAGTGCATGATTGCTCATATCCAGTGAATGTGGATAGAATCATTTCTGTTAGAAACCGAGATTATTTGATGCGGCCTTTTCTATGGTCTCTGTCAGTGAAAATCACCTGAATTCTCGAAATATCTTCCTTCATTTCAGACCATGTTTGTTTGCAATTTGTATTTTTGCTCAATGTATTTCTTTTCTTTACTCCTGATTTCTACTCCAGTACAAAACTTAGGACTGTGTTTATTTAGTCTGTGTTTGACTTTGTTCAATAACCTTCCTGCGCCTTCTACGTGTTCTGTTCTTGTTTTCCTTCTAGACAACACCACTGATAAAGTGTACATCATGATGGAGGCCAGACTTGGGGCACTGTTCAAATCTGAGGGTGAATACACCATCCTGGAAAAGTAAGGCTCTAAAATCTGGGTTAGAGAAACAAATTACCCCCCCCCCCCCCCCCCCCCCCCCCCCCCCCCCCCCGAGATGCATAATTTTTTTGTCTTTTTTTTTTTTTTTTCTTTCTTTCAGTTTACAAAATTATTACAATTTGGTTAGTTATTTCTCAGTATGGGGCGGCACGGTGGTGTAGTGGTTAGCGCTGTCACCTCCCAGCAGAAAGGTCCTGGGTTTGAGCCCCGTGGCCGGCGAGGGCCTTTCTGTACGGAGTTTGCTTGTTCTCCCCGTGTCTGCGTGGGTTTCCTCCGGGTGCTCCGGTTTCCCCCACAGTCCAAAGACATGCAGGTTAGGCTAACTGGTGACTCTAAATTGACCATAGGTGTGAATGTGAGTGTGAATGGTTGTCTGTGTCTATGTGTCAGCCCTGTGATGACCTAGCGACTTGTCCAGGGTGTACCCCGCCTTTCGCCCGTAGTCAGCTGGGATAGGCTCCAGCTTGCCTGCGACCCTGTAGGACAGGATAAGCGGTTACGGATAATGGATGGATGTATTGATTTCTCAGTACGACTCTACTTTTGTTGACTAGAATGAAATGGACCCCAATAAAGTCTAAAATAATGTGTGCACATTTACATAAGAATTTAATGGCAGGATTGGGTTAAAGTGTAAACACAAGCCAGAGTCTCCTGAAATCTCCTAATAATTGGTGCAAGATTCACTTTATTTCCCTGAGTATTTGCTACACAGAAAGAAATGAGAGTGATACTCATCAGCATAATGCAGTGCAATTGAAAAGTTAAAGGAGAATTGAAGGCACATTTTTTTATTATCAAAATTCTATTTCTCTCATTTTATTAAATGTAGGAATGCATTTTTGATCGCTATTTTGTCACTGCTGTAGCAAGTTATGAGTGTTTGAAATATGCTCTGTAATACATCAGTCCATATGTCAAAGTGATGGCTGTAAATGAGATGCGTTGAGACCTGTGCGAGACTTCGTAGGACGGAAGTAAAACGTACAGCGGAAATCAAAGTGACCAACATCTGCCAACATTGTCAAAAGACGCATGTGCCCTCTTTCAAATGCTGATGTAATCAAGCCGGAAGTTTCGTTTGTGTTGATAGCAATCAGGAAAGTTTGAAAAAAGTCAGCAGTAATCATCATTTAAACTCGTTTTTGTGCAATATTTCGTTTGGAAAACAGTTTTCAAAATGGCGGCGCTGACGCTTCACGTTTCAAAGTCTCGCACAAGTCTCGTGAAGATCGCGCGGATAAACGACGCCTGCCGTGGACCATCTCATCTCATTATCTCTAGCCACTTTATCCTTCTACAGGGTCGCAGGCAAGCTGGAGCCTATCCCAGCTGACTACGGGCGAAAGGCGGGGTACACCCTGGACAAGTCGCCAGGTCATCACAGGGCTGACACATAGACACAGACAACCATTCACACTCACATTCACACCTACGGTCAATTTAGAGTCACCAGTTAACCTAACCTGCATGTCTTTGGACTGTGGGGGAAACCGGAGCACCCGGAGGAAACCCACGCGGACACAGGGAGAACATGCAAACTCCACACAGAAAGGCCCTCGCCGGCCACGGGGCTCGAACCCAGACCTTCTTGCTGTGAGGTGACAGCGCTAACCACTACACCACCGTGCCGCCCTGCCGTGGACCAAATGAACTAAATTCAACACGGCTAAAAACCGACTAGGCCGATAAGTATAATATTTAATTGCAATTAGTTGCCAATACGAGTCACGATATAAGGTTACTAAAACCGAAAACGCAATTGAATAACATGCTAATTAAGAAATAAAGCAAGTTTAAAAATGACTTCAGTTCTCCTTTAAATTATCAGTTGTCAATTATAAATTATGTCTTAAAATAGATCTAAAACAACCATTCAAACCCAATCAATCAAATGTTCAAAAACCCCTAAGCAGCCAAGTTGCTGACAGTTTGTGTTTCAGTGCAGTTTCAGTCTTAGTGAGGTTATATCACCTTGACAGATGACTAGCTGTCAAGCTGTGTGTGTGTGTAAGGGGGGGACAGTCCGTTTATTATTCTTCCAGCTTGTAGGAAGAAGCTGTTTAGCATCCTGCTGGTTCTGCAGCTGATGCTTCTGTCCCTCTTTCTTCGCTGATAGTAGGAGGGAGATGATATGGTGAGAAGGATCCTTAGTGATGGAGAGAGCCCTGCAGGTGCAGCGCTTCTGGTAGCTCTCCATCAGGGAAGGGAGAGGAGCACCAATGATCCTGCTGGCTGTCTTCATCCTGTTTAGCTGTTTATCCCAAACCAGGAAGTGAAGCTCTATGTTAAGATTCTTTCAATGCTTGAAGGTGGTGAGGTGGTGAACAGTAGGGAGAACTTCTCCGGAGTGAGTGAGGCGGAGCCACTGTTGTGCTCTTTTGATGACTGCTATGGTGTTGGTAGTTGAGGTCAGGTCGTCAGCTAAGGCAGGGGTTTTCAAAGTGTGGGAGAGTCAGCCCCCCCCTCGGAGAGCAAATAAACAACAGCGCCCCCCCTTACAATTTTTGTTGTTGCTATACTTAATGTTCCATTCGTATTTTTTTTAAAACTGGCTGTTGTACACGTTATTTTTTTCTTTTTCACATTTTAAACATCTGTGCTTTTTAAAACATCTTGTTTTACACATTTCAAACATCCCATAGCATCGTTAGGTAGCATCTCTTGGCAGACAACACACTGTGGCAGTGGAGCATCTTCAGATCCAGTCCATGAAAATCCAAACTTTAAATAATCGTGGTCATACTTCCTTCTTTTTCCAGTCCCCCGGGGGGGGGGGGGGGGGTTCCAAAAAAATTGCGATGAAAGTTGCGGTGTTTTTTAGGTTTTTATTGCGATTACATTGCGGGAGGAAGTGAAAGTTGCGAGAAATTGTTGCGATTTTCTCTTTTTGTGATTAAAATTGAGTGATATGTTAAATATTAAGTTATTACTGAAAAACTATTGATTAAAAAAACAAAGAGAAATGGTCCTATAAACAACTTTACCAATATAAAAGATTACCAGGACTACAAAAATGCAGAAAAATAGGCTTTACTTATCCAAATGCACCTGTTGGTTGAAAAGTTAAAGTGCAGAGAACCTCACAGCACAACATGAAGTTACCTTAAAATATAATATAAATGCCTCAGCTTTCATGTAAGAAAAAAAAACTATTAATACTAGTACTGTGTGCAGGCAGTCTCTCCTGAAGACTAAATTAAACAATAATTATAAACTAATAAAATAAATGGCTCAGGCTTCATAGAAGAACAAAACAATTTGAACAGAATCTCACAGTATGATGCTGAAGCTGCCTAAACAATGGAAAATAAAATACCATTTTGGCAAAAATGTTGGCATCCATTAACTTCTTGTATTAAGTAAAAAAAAAAATAAAGTGCACACAGTCCTTCACTGTAAACATAACACACTTTCAGTGTTGCCAGATACTGCTGACGTTTTCCAGTCCAAAATATGTTCAAAACCTGCCAAAATACACTTGAAATCGTCCAATCTGGCAACACTGCGCGCATGCTGGTTCTCTTGAACACACGGAAGTAAGGCGGTCAGGCGGAAGGTAGTTTGTCGACGTCACCTCAAGACGACGCCAACGATTGGTCAAATTTGCGGGAAAGTTGCGGTGATTGGATATAATTGCACCACCGCCCTGAATTCGCGGGGATTGGTTGAATTTGCGCTGAAGTTGCAAATCGCAACATCCTGGAGGCTCTGTTTTTTTGCTTGGACCAGGCTTTGTCTCCTCACTCACTGTAGCTTTAGGTGCTAAAAACCGATCCATTTTGTCTCTCACGTTGCGCCCCCCCCGAAGAACTCTGGCCCCACACTTTGAAAAGCCCTGAGCTAAGGGATCTCCCAGGAACTTCGCACTGCTGAGCATCGATTTGCAGCAGTGTATGATGGCGTTTGCCAGCCCTCCTGAAATCAATCACCATCTCCTTTGGAGATCCACATGGAGGGTGAGGGTGTGAGTTCTGCACCATGTCGTAAGCATCTCCACCTCCATCCTCGTTATTATCGCTGATGAGACCCACCACTGTTGTATCATCAGTGAACTTGATGATGTAATTGCTGCGGAGTCTGGCAGTGCAGTCATGGGTGAGCAGGCTGAACAGCAGGGGGCTCAGGACGCAGCCTTGGGACGATCCCATGCTCACTGTGATGGTTCTTGATATGCAACTGCCCATCCTGACTGTCTCCTGCCGATGTGGTGCAACAAGCTATCAAGGTGGAATTTAGTACAATTCCAAAGAAATGATTTGGGAGGCTCATGCGTGAACTGAAGCCCATATGTTACAGGGGAAAACAATGGCGTCTTAATGACTAATCCTCTTATGATGGGCTTGGATCTTTTGAGGCAGCCGTTTCATAGTAATACAACAAAAAGACTAAAATCCTGAAGTCTGAGAAATGGTAGAAAAAGGAGAAATGTCTGAAAGCTAGAGCAGTTTTTCAACGAAACAGCTATATACAATTCTTGGTCAGATAAACGCCACAGTGCAGGATTCTGGTATTTATGAACGACTCCATCATCATCATGCTGAAATGAATTCTAGCGTATGTGGGATTTGTTTCGATCACATTCCGTGTAACGAGACTTGGATGGCAAACATGAAGGCCTGCATCCTGACGAGATACCGTTTGAAATCCATGCATGATTTGTCTGTGGTGTATAATTTTCAGTCTTGCCAGCCTTTCATCGCAAAATGAATCCAAAGCGAAATTATCTTCGATTTTAATTCCCTCTGGCAATGAACCAGGGACAAATCAAAGTCCTTTGCAGATAGTGTCCTATCTCTTTGACAGGTTTGTAACAGAAATTTGCTTTCCCAGCACGTACGGTAGGATCAGCCCTGCAGGCTTTTTCACACCAGATCGCCTCTCACTAATGAAAACCTGCTCCTGTTTGCTCTGAATTTCTACTGCTGGGAAATATCTTAGTCAAAACATGACCGTAGTTAGGAAAAGATAATTCACGCATGGACTTGGAGCATCGCGTCTTAAAGTTTGTTAATGATAAGGATATTAAATTAAAAAAAACATGCAGCACACTGAGTCGAGTAAATGGAGCTGGTTGCACTTCATCTTCGAGAACAACAGTAGACTAAATAAATCCAAGCTCCAACTGTTTTCTGTTGCAAGTAGTTGTTGAGTTTAATCAGTCTTCAGGGTTACATTTAAAACAGCTAATTATTAAATTAGCTTTGAGTAATGGGACACAGACCATGCCGCCTTCACTGGGACTGAAAAATGTGCAAAGTCAAAGGCAATTAATTTCGTGTTCTGTTATCATCAGAATTATTGCACTCCACACCGTATTTTTCATTTTAAATTTATATATATACGCTACCGTTCAAAAGTTTGGGGTCACTTTGAAATGTCCTTATTTTTGAAAGAAAAGCACTGTTCTTTTCAATGATCACTTTAAGCTAATCAGAAATGCACTCTATACATTGCTAATGTGGTAAATGACTATTCTAGCTGCAAATGTCTGGTTTTTGGTGCAATATCTCCATAGGTGTATAGAGGCCCATTTCCAGCAACTCTCACTCCAGTGTTCTAATGGTACAATGTGTTTGCTCATTGCCTCAGAAGGCTAATGGATGATTAGAAAACCTTTGTACAATCATGTTAGCACAGCTGAAAACAGTTTAGCTCTTTAGAGAAGCTATAAAACTGACCTTCCTTCGAGCAGATTGAGTTTCTGGAGCATCACATTTGTGGGGTCGATTAAATGCTCAAAATGGCCAGAAAAATGTCTTGACTATATTTTCTATTCATTTTACAACTTATGGTGGTAAATAAAAGTGACACTTCATGGAAAACACAAAATTGTCTGGGTGACCCCAAACTTTTGAACGGTAGTGTGTGTGTGTGTGTGTATATATATATATATATATATATATATATATACTGGAAACCTGGAGCCCCCGACGAATACCGAAGCGGAGTTGCCAAGTACCTTCAGAAGATCTACTAGTAGATGTGAATGCTGCTCTGAAGACAATCTCCACAAGAACCATCACTGAGACCAACAAGCTGATACACAGTACAGCAACAGTAATCATGGAGATGCTTGGACACAAGGTGGGCTCAGGACATAACAAACAGTATCCACCATGGAAGAAACGATTAGAGGCCAAGATAAAGGCAGCAAGGAGAGAAGTTAGCCAGCTAGCTGAACTACAGAAAGGGAACATGGTGAATAAAGGGGCGCCCAGGAAGTACAACTCACTCTCCATACCAGAGGCACTCGAAACTGCCAAACAGCGACTAACAGCACTGGCCACCCGGTTGAGGAGATACACCAAGGAAGGAGAGGCCAGGAGAATAAACAAGCTATTCTCCACTGAACCAGCCAAGGTGTACTCTCAATGGCAGGGGAACAACAACCGGTCAGACCCACCAAGAGCTGAGGTGGAAAAATACTGGAAAGACATATGGGAAAGAAAGGCATCACACAACACCGATGCCCAATGGTTAGTGGACCTAAGAGCTGACCACAGCAACCTCCCAGAACAAGAACCAGTAACCATCTCAATGGCAGACGTCCAAGAAAGAGTGTCAAAGATGAAGAGCTGGACAGCACCAGGCCCCGATATGATCCATACGTACTGGCTGAAGAAGCTAACTGCACTCCATGAACGCCTAGCAGCACAGATGAACCAGCTGCTGAGGGATGGAACCCACCCAGAATGGCTAACCCAAGGCAGGACAGTCCTAATCATGAAGGACCCCCAGAAGGGACCCATCCCATCCAACTACCGGCCAATTACCTGTCTCTGCACAACATGGAAGGCCCTGTCAGGCATCATTGCGGCAAAATGAGTAAGCATGTGGCTCAATACATGAGCGAGGCACAGAAAGGAATTGGCAGTAACACCAGAGGAGCCAAGCACCAGCTACTGGCCGATAGAACAGTCGCCCGAGACTGTAAGAAGAGACAGACCAACCTGTGCACTGCCTGGATTGACTACAAGAAAGCCTACGACTCAATGCCACACACATGGATACTGGAATGTCTGGAACTGTATAAGATCAACAGGAACCTAAGGACCTTCATACAGAACTCAATGGAAATGTGGAAGACAACCCTAGAGGCCAACTCAAAACCCATTGCCCAAGTCAACATCAAGTGCGGCATATACCAAGGAGATGCGCTATCACCACTGCTGTTCTGCATAGGCCTGAACCCCCTCAGTCAGATCATCACGAAGAGCGGCTATGGGTACCGATTCCGTAGTGGGGCAACAATCAGCCACCTGCTCTACATGGATGACATCAAGCTGTATGCCAGGAACGAGCGAGAAATAGACTCGCTGATCCACACCACCCGGATCTACAGCGATGACATAGGGATGTCATTCGGATTGGACAAGTGTGGCCGGATGGTCTCAAAGAGAGGCAAGATGATCCGAACTGAAGGGATTGACCTACCAGAGGGCAACATAGGTGATATCCAAGACAGCTACAAGTACCTTGGCATCCCACAGGCTAATGGAAACCATGAAGAGGCCACAAGGAAGTCAACCACAGCCAAATACCTCCAGAGAGTAAGGCAGGTCCTGAAAAGTCAGCTGAATGGTAAAAACAAGGTCCAAGCCATCAACATGTACGCACTACCAGTCATCAGATACCCCGCTGGTATCATAAACTGGCCAAAGGAGGAGATAGAAGCCACAGATATCAAGACTAGAAAGCTCCTCACCATGCATGGAGGGTTCCACCCCAAGTCCAGCACCCTGAGACTATACACTAAGCGGAAAGAGGGAGGCCGAGGGCTAGTGAGCGTCAAGACCACGGTCCAGGATGAAACATCAAAAATCCGAGAATACATCAGAAAGATGGCCCCAAAGGATGAACTGCTAAGTGAATGTCTCAGGCAGCAGAACCCTGATGAGAGTGCAGAGGAGGAGGAGGAACAGACAACCTGGAGAGACAAACCCCTACATGGCATGTACCACCCTCAGATAGAGGAAGTGGCTGATATCAAGAAATCCTACCAGTGGCTGGATAATGCAGGACTGACAGACAGCACAGAGGCACTAATCATGGCAGCACAAGAACAGGCCATAAGCACAAGAGCCATAGAGGCCAGGATCTACCAGAGTAGATCAGACCCAAGATGCAGACTGTGCAAAGAAGCCCCTGAAACAGTCCAGCACATAGTAGCAGGGTGTAAGATGCTAGCTGGATCAGCGTACATGGAGAGGCACAACCAAGTGGCTGGGATAGTATACAGGAACATCTGCAACCAGTATGGAATAGAAATACCCAAGTCCCAATGGGCCATACCACAGAAGGTGGCTGAGAACAACAGGGCCAAGATTCTGTGGGACTTCAGCTTCCAGACTGACAAACAGATCCTGGCTAACCAACCGGACATAGTGGTGGTGGACAAAGAGCAGAAGAGGGTGGTGGTGATAGATGTGGCGATCCCAGCTGACGCCAACATCAGGAAGAAGGAACATGAGAAACTTGAGAAGTATCAAGGGTTGAAAGAGCAGCTGGAACGGATGTGGAAGGTCAAGGGTTGCGTGGTCCCCGTGGTAGTGGGGGCACTTGGGGCAGTAACCCCCAAACTGGGAGAGTGGCTCCAGCAAATCCCAGGAACAACATCTGAAGCCTCAGTCCAGAAGAGCGCAGTCCTAGGAACATCGAAGATACTGCGCAGAACCCTCAAACTCCCAGGCCTCTGGTAGAGGACCCGAGCTTGAGGATGACATGGATACCACCCCCCCGCCGGGGGTGAGAAGGAGATTTTTATATATATATATATATATATATATATATATATATATATATATATATATATATATATATATATAAGTCCCCTCAAAAAGTATTTTGTTTTTGCAGTACATCGAAGACTTTTGGGTTCGAGCTCAAAAGATGAATGGGATGATGGATCAGAATTTTAGCTTTCATTTCCTGATCTTTATATCTCGAGGCGTTAAACAACATAGAACATGGCATCCTTTGTTTGAATCCAGAAGTGATCAAAAAATATTGGAACATGTAACTGACAGGTGTTTCTTGTCGCCCAGCTGTGTCCTGATTGAAACAATGAATAGATTTGAATGTCTACTCTTGGTTTGAGGCCTGGGTTTTGCCTGTGAAGACCGTATTTGTTGCCAAAAAGGTTAAACCAACATGAAGACCAGAGAGGTTTCTTTGGGAGAAAAGCAAGCCATTTTGAAGCTGAGAAAAGAAGGAAAATCAGTCAGTTGCACAAGTATTGGGCATAGCCAATGCAATAGTTTGTTATTCCACAAAATCGAGTCATGCATGAGCTGATAGCCGACAAGGCACGTAGCGCCTTTATAACTGGATTTTTTTTTAAACCCTTTAACTGGGTTTTGAGAAACCGAGCATTTTGATTTTTATTTCTTGCAAATTCAATAAATAAAACTGTATACAAAACGTCCGACAAAATCATTTCCGCTTAGAATGTAAACAAATCGGCAAAATGACAGTAGCAATTTGTGAAAAATGCTATAATAATCTTGGAAAAATAAGATACATTCTTACCATCAAATACTTTCATTCCATATTTTTCTTGCTTTTTTTTGTATTTTTTTGGGTTTTGTTTTCAAGTAGAGTTTTTACTTCATCCTCGGTTGGTTCAGCAACACGCTCCGCCGTTTTCTTCTCTCTTTAGGGTTTTTTTTTGGCGGTTGGCAAACCAACTTAAAGGTGCGTTACCGTCACCGACTGGGCTGGAGAGTACAACAGGAGATACTGGGGGTGGCACAACTAATATTCTTTTACCCATTTCTGTCTCTTTTAAATACTTGATAGCAAAGTGATATATCTGACTTGATGTCCTCTGCCATTTTTTCTCTACTTATGGTACATGAGCTGATTGGCTACTCTACTACTAGACTATCAGAAGGCACGATTGCTCATATCCAGTGACTGTGGATAGAATAATTTTGAATATCTTGAAAAAGAAAGTACACCTGAACTGGTCGGCCAAGAAACACTTCAGCAGTTGATGATAAACAGTGAAAGCTGTGAAGACAAACCCCAAAACAAGGATCATTACTAACAACCTCCAAAGGGCAGAGGTGAAGGTATCGCAATCCACCATTAAAAGAGGCCATAGCCCAAGGTGCAAGCCATTCATCAGCAGTAAGTATTATAAGGCTAAATTGGAATTTGCAAAGAAATACTGTACAGAGATGAGCCACAAAGGGAGAAAGAAAGGATCTTCTCATGTTCCAAAACTTATGAGCTCATCGGTCAAGCCTGGAGGTAGTGTCATAGCTTGGGCTTGCATGACTGCTTCTAGAGCAGGCACACTCCTCTTTTATTGGTGATGTAGCATGATCGTAGCAGCAGAATGAATTCGGAAGTCTACAGAAATATTCTGCCTGCCAATTTGCAGAGAATCTGATTGGGAGGAACTTTATTATGCAGCAAGACAGTGACCCAAAACACACCGTCAACACAACAGAGGACTTCATCGGGGGGGGGAGTCGATGGTTTTAGACTGGTCAATTCAATCACAAAACCTTAACCCAATTGAGCAGCATTTCACCTCCTCAAGGGAAACCGCAATCCCAGCCCCCCGCCAACAACCCCCCTGTAAAGTCCCAGACTACAATGCAATGGTTTGGTGATATCAGTGGGTCTTAAACCAAGTGTAGACTTTCAGATCTGTTAATTGTTTAAAGGGGAAACTGAAGTCATTTTTAAACTTGCTTTATTTCTTAATTAACGTGTTATTCAATCACGTTTTCAGTTTTAGTAACCTTATATCGTGACTCATATTGGCAACTAATTGCAATTAAATATGATACTTATCGGCCTAGTCGGTTTTTAGCCGTGTTGAATTTAGTTCGTTTGGTCCACGGCAGGCGTCGCTTATCCGCGCGATCTTCACGAGACTTGTGCGAGACTTCGAAACGTGAAGTGTCAGCCAGGTGTCCGTGCCGCCATTTTGAAAACTGTTTTCCAAACGAAGTATTGCACAAAAACGAGTTTAAATGACAATTACTGCCTACTTTTTTTCAAACTTTCCTGATTGCTATCAAAACAAACGAAACTTCCGGCTTGGTTACATCAGCATTTGAAAGAAGGGCATGCGCGTCTTATGACAGTGTTGGCAGATGTCGGTCACTTTGATTTGCGCTGTACGTTTTACTTCCGTCCTACGATGTCTCGCACAGGTCTCAACGTATCTCGTTTACGGCCATCGCTTTGACATATGGACTGATATATTACAGTACATAGCGTATTTCAAACACTCATAACTTGCTCTAGCAGCGACAAAATAGCTATCAAAAATGCATTCCTATATTTAATAAAATGAGAAATAGAATTTTGATAAAACAGTTGCCTTCAGTTCTCCTCTAAACAGTCAATCAAACAGGGCACATCTGGGCAACAAGAAACCCCTATCAGTTGCATGTTCCAATATTTTCGATCACTTGCAAACTGGGTGGGTTCAAACAAAAAGCACCATGTTCTAAGTTGTTGAACACCTCTCGATGTAGATATCAGGAAACGAAAGCTGATCTACTGCGATTTCAAATCCAGATGTCTTCAGTGTGTAGCAAAAACAAAAGAATTGGCCTTTGCTTTCCAGTACTTTTGGAGGACTGTGTATATACGGTAATACCGTTCTCATCAGTGAATAACTGGCTATGAGGAGATGTAGGATTAAACACACCAAGTGGATATTTGAAGAAAAGCTGGCCGCCCACATAACGCTGAGTGTCGATGCTTTTGGAAGTATATAAACAAATTTTACTGGTATTGTTCAGCCAAAAAGGAAGTGTGTGTGTGTGTGTGTATATAATGATCGTCTTACCCTAACTGTAGTTGATCAGTCAAGAGTCACAGGTTAAAGGCGAATCCTGCTGAACTGACAGTTAAGAGAAGACCGTAGCCGCCATTAGCATTGTTCATGTATGACTGGTACATGAAGGAATTATTCATCAAAACAATGAATATACTTTTTCTCTCTCTAATTTATGGCAGTGCATTTTATTCCAGTCAGAGTCATTGTCCTGAAAATATACTAAAGTCTCTATTATTATTGTGCAGCTCCAGCCTTGCACACATTTTAAAAGCTCTCATTTGTCCTTTTCAGGTTTCCTGGCAAGACGCTGAAGGGAAAACAATACAAACCTCTTTTTGAATACTTCATCAAGGTGAGCTTTAGTAAAATGTTCAAAGCATATGGTTAAAGTGCTGATGACACGAACATGACTCTATGCAATTTCTTAAATAAACTATACAACATGGCAAACGTTAGATTTCTGTTATAATTACGTGAAAAGAAGCTGTTGTTACGCGAATATCCAACTTTTAATTGCACAGCGCAAGAAAACTGGGTCCGTGGCTCGCGGCCATGTTGTGACATCAGCGGGAGAACACGCTGCGGTTCACTGGCTGTTCTACTCAATGGAAATGGCGCATGAAAACGCCAGTGAACTTTCTAGTGCTAGCTCTTCAACAACCAAATACTGGTACTTTAAGCAGTGATCATGATGGCATGATTTTATCTGATTTTAAATAAATGAGGTTGATAACAATGTGAATGTTCACAACTAGTACATACAAACTCTGCAGCTTCTGATTCAGCAGCTGCGTCATACTCCGCAAAAACATCAGCAAGAACCTACAATATAAATGGAAATGCAATACACTAAGCTCAAATGACTTTTGGAAAGTATCATTTCTAAATTTTTTCTACATATTCTTGAAGTCGGTCATCGGGGTACTTGCTACCGTTCCCTAACAACGCATGGCAAAGGGTAAAGTGTAGTGTTGCTACGAGTACTTGCTAAAGCCTCCGGTGGAAGATCCTCGATGTGCTGATAAGACATGCAGTTCTATATAACACACAAGTGTCACGATAATCACAAAACAGATGCAAATTGTTAAAATACCTAATTTTTAAGCAATCATGTATTGATCTCTTCCGAATAGAATCTATGATAGCCTACCCTCTTTACCCTTTGCCTCTTGTTGCTAGGCGGCAGTTACATGAAAGCCGCAAGCTTTCACAAGCAAATACATGACTGATATCACGCTGACTTTATGATTACATTTATGATTATCATGAATGTGTACTCTATGAGCACTCTGGAGCGAGTCACTTCCAAGATGGCCGCGCAGACCGCAGTGTTACTATTTTTAGCATCATGTCGGAGCACTCTATAGCTCTACGTACCTTTATCTTATGTCGTTTCTCAACACATATCACAATGACCGAATTTCAGAGGGAGCTAAATTTCACCGATTTTATGAAATCGAAAGGCTGTCTAGCTTTAATAATTAGTGTTTGAACACTATAATGGAAGAACAGCAGGCAAAATTGTAAAACCGTGAAACGGGCAATAGGTCGAGCGAGGCACAAACAGGCTATCGTAGACTCGGCAGAAGCAAAGACGAGAAACAGGAAATCAGGGATCAGGAAACCAGACAAGGAAATAAGGCTTGGTAATGTGTCAGCAGCGCAACTCAATACTTCGCGAAGTAAGTGTTTTTATATAGGTGTGCTGATTGCACCTTAATCCTGTGCAGGTGCGAGTCATTTAGGGTGCATGCGAGAGTCCGCTTAGCGTGCACACACTGTCCGGAGCGCTCCCGAGAATCTATCTGATGCATTCGCCAAAACATGCAGGTGTGAGACACTTGCATGAAATTAGTATAAAAATTAATGTAGATCTAAATATCATGGCAAATTATTATGGCATGCTACAAAAAATAAAGAAAAAAATCTGAGTCCTCGTCTCCAATTTGTGAGTCCGAATGCAATGTCCAATGCAGAAGTCCAAGTCGAGTCACAAGTCCTTAAAATTAGGGCACGAGTTGGACTCGAGTCCGAGTCCTGGACTTGAGTACTACAAGCCTGCTCCAAATACAAATCTCTGCTTCCAGTTTGTGTGTTTTAACATCTGCATGCTGCTGCCCAGTCACAGATGTGTCTCTGAATAGAGGTCCCAACAACTCCAGGTTAGCTGTAAAATTTACAATTTAGCCCCCTTTGCAATGGTGACATGGGAGACACCTCAAAACCAGTTTTTCCTGACTCAGTAGAAACCAAGAGTTTGGGATTGTGGGCCCCCCCCCCCCCGCCCCCCATGCAGCATCACAGGACAAAGTAACACATTCGGAGGAAAGTGCCATCCACCCTCTCCTGCGTGTATGCTTAGTGTCACTGTGAGTGATGTGACAGTCACGGATGGCTGTGGCATTGTCAAGATTCGATCTCTGGAAGAAATGCAAACACTTTTCTGTTGTGCCATGCGGAAGCTACTCTACTGTTAGTTATTAAGTAGTAGTCATGCCAATCTCTGGCATTCCTCTTTTTGCCTTGGTCTTTTGCCTCGCTCTTTTCTTAGGCCCACTTTACACGGGGACGGTCTGAAACAAAAATGCAAAAGTCCGTTTTTGTTCTCACTTTTTTCCGCGTCTACACGACCGTTTTCAAGGAGGAAATCTGCGTTTATACGGTGACGCATAAGTGTGTGGAATTCAATTGGATGTGCATGCCAGGCGGCTAGGTGGTGCTGTGAAAGACCTCCGCTATGTCTGCACGCATGCGCAATGTCTTCCGTCTTGTCTGATCTGCACATCTGCGCCGCGAAAACTTTGACTACTCTGGCTATGGTAAGTAAGAAAGTAAGTAAAAAAGTAAGAGCATGCTATACCCGCCTCTGCTCATTAACGGTATATGTGCAGATTCGGTATCGATGTTCGAAGGACTCCTGGACGTTTATTAAAGCTGCCAGAGCAGCTTGAAGGTCCGTTGGATCGATGTAATCAGACATGCTCTTACTTTTTTACTTACTTTCTTACTTCCCGGGCTGGCATGTACAGTATATGACATATGTATGACGTAAACGCGTACCCGACGTGAGCAGATCCGAGCAGAGTTTCACGTATTGGGTAGTTTAGACGGATATGCAACGGGGGCTGTTTTTAACTTATCCACTCTGGAAGGCGTTTTCAATTTTTTCCGTTTTTCAGCCTCGGAAACGCTGTCCCCGTGTAGACGAAAGGCACTTCCAATAAAATATTTAGTCGTTTTTACCCGACAGCGTCCTCGTGTAAACGGGCCCTTATTGTTGCATGGTCACATCGGAAATAATTGTCTTCCACCATTATATTCTCTCGCTCTCTCCTCTGCCCACCAGGGTTTCCTTGTAAGCAGCTGAGTGTGTGTGAATAATGCCACTTTCAGATTATACACAGTGTTCAAAATTGGTCATGGAACATAAGTTAGCAGCTACAAATGACCACTAGCAGTTGATAGACAGTTTAACTGTTTAGCATTGTTCTTTGTTCACTTCCAGTTGTTGTACATACAGTATATTAAAGTTTACCACTTCATGCATGACGGACTGAAGTGTATTCAAAACCACAGACCTGGATGCGCATGCAGATCACATTATTGGATACATTAACAGGCTGGTGGAGGAATGAATTTCCATCAAGACTGTTTGTTCAGTTCCAAACTGCAGACTATGGATTGAACCCAGACAGCCGTAATAAACTAAGGGAACGGAGTACTGCTTTCAAATTAGGGGACTCTAATCTTGACAAAAAGGCCAAGTACTAATTCAGAAAACCCATCAGAACTGCAAAAACAGATTAAACTGGAATCAGAGAATGGGGGCTCAGGCACCATACACATGTGGCAAGGACTGAAAGACATCACGGACTACAAGAGGAGCTCAAAAAGAGACTGACCCCTCTCTACCAGATGAGCTGGACTTGTTTTATGCTCATTTGAAAGGGAGAACTCTGAACCAGTTACCAAAATGGCCAGCCATTCAGAGGACTAAATACTGCAACTGTCTGAGTCCGAGATCTGTAGAACTTTCAAAAGGGTGAAAGCAGGGAAGGCAGCCAATCCAGATGGAATTCCCTGGTGTCTGCAAGACCTGCGCAGACCAGCTGGCTCCTGTGTTCACGGACAACTTCAACACATCACTACAGCAGTCTGTCGTGCCATTGTGCCTCAAAGAGACAACCATTGTGCCATTACCTAAAAAGACCAAGGTAACAGGCCTTAGTGACTATTGGCCAGTGGCTTTAACACCCATAGCCATGAATTGTCTGGAGAAGTTGGTCGTGGCACACCCAAACAGTATTATCCCTGACTCCTTGGACTCACTACAATTTGTATACAAACCAAACAGGTCTGTGGATGACTCCATCTCCCTGACACTACCCACTGCCCTGGCACTGGTGGCTGTTTATCGACTACAGCTCTGCGTTCAATATCATTCAGGACCAGCTTGAAGGGAACAAACTGAAGGACCTAGACCTGGACACTCCGATCTGCAATTGGATAATGGATTTCCTGATGGGTAGGCTCCAAGCTGGAAAGATTGGTAACAGCACCTCGTCCACTCTGGTCCTCAACACTGGAGTGCCGCAAGGCTGCTGTCTCAGCCCATGGCAATAGTCTCTGTTCACACATGACTGGACAGCCATATGCAGCAACAACCAGATCATCATGTTAACAGATGACACCACAATTATTGACCTGATGAGCAATGACAACGAGATGGAGTATAGAGATGAGGTAGTCCAGCTGACATGGTGGGGCAAGGACAGCAACCTTGCACAGAATGTCAGGCAAGGTGCTTATCGTAGACTTCAGGAACCACCGAGGGATGCAGTCTCCCATCAGCCTAGATGGGACATTGGTGGAAATGCATCCATTTCCTGGGACCGCAGATCTCCGGCGACCGAGCATGGACCCACAACACGGAGGTCATGCTCAAGAAAGCATACCAACGCCTTTACCCCCATGGTACCTTAGGAAATGTGGCACAAGCACATGTTGGCTTGTGAAGTTCTACTGTGGTACCATAGAGAGCATTCTCATAGGTGGTATCACTGTGTGGTATGGCAATACTACTGCACAGGACAGGAAAGCCAGAGGGTCATGAGGATGGCAGAAAAGATCCTTGGCTGAACAGTTCCATCCATCAAGGAGAGCCTTTGGACCAGGTGTTGGAACAAGGCCAGCTCCATCATACAAAACCACTATCATCCTGGAGACCAACTGTTCTCCCCCCTGTGGTCCGGTCAGTGGTATTGCAGGATTTGTACCAGGACAAGCAAGTTCAAGAATAGTTTTTACCCACAAGCAGTGCGCTTACTGAACTGTTCATCACTCAGTCATTGGACCTACTGTATAATTGCACTGGGAACTCGGCTACGTAGAAAGCAGGCACTCACTCTTCTGCACTTCTCTAGTCACTTAACATAAAACCTTTTCTTTATAGTTGCTGCGAGATCACATTTTTTTGCCATTATTATTTACTAAGCTATTAATATTGTTCCACTTGGTCACTTTACTATACATTTTTACACCACACACCATAGCATTGTGACTCTCTTACTCAGGCACATAACTCTTCGTAGTCACTTTTTATTGTACTTTGCACGGTATCACACTGTTGTAATTTTTCTTTATTTTATTATTTAGTGTCTAGGATTTATATTTAGTAGTCATACCTCAGGACTGAGTGGGGAGTAAGCAGTCCATTGTGCATGGCAATGGTCTTGAATTTTGGATCTTGAACATCTTTCTTTTTTTCCCTTCCAGTGTAAAGAGAACGGAGCCTTTTCTGTCGTGCTGGATAACTATGTCCGTGAGGAGGAGGGTACAGGAGTGGTTCATCAGGCACCCTACTTTGGAGCTGTAAGTTTGCGTCTCTAGGGCATTGTTAACCACTTTGAATGTCTGTGATGTGCTCTGTGGAGCTTGTTTCAGTATGTTACTTCAGAGAGGGATTAACATCGGAAAAGCAAGATCTGCATATGAAGGTTTCTGGGGTGTGTGTGTGTGTGTGTCAGAGCTCAGCTGCTGCATTATGGATACAAAAGCACCGGTCTGCTGACAGTGCAGTTAGAACTTATAAAATAAACAAAAGTTAAATTTTTGTACAAAAAAAAAGCGATTGTAATAACACAATATAAAAATAATGTTGAAAATACAAAAGTATTCAGTCAAACATTTTGTCAAAAACATTTGCAGGTACATTTTGTTTTACAATGATTTGGGACGGATGATGTTCCTGTAGTGGGCGTGGCTAAACATCACATTTCAGTTGATTAACGGACTTTTCGGACACACTGACCTGATCGAATTATGATTTAAAAATATAATAGTTGCGTTTTGTTGGATATTATTTTGTTTTTATGTAGTTTATGGAACTATTGTACGACATGGTGAGAGAGTATAAAGAGAATTTTTTTTCTTTTTTTTTTTAAATAAAGTTTTTCACTTAGTCTTGTTTTTGGACTCTGAAGAAGCAGCACACAATCCAAATGCACTCCACTGTAATCAGCTTTAACGTTGCACTAGTTAATGTGTTTTATTTCTTACTGGTGCTAATAACCTGGAAATATGTAGACAATTATTAAAAAATTGTTTAAACCACGGCCTGAGCACGTGTATGCTACAACCCCAATTCCAAAAAAGTTGGGACAAAGTACAAATTGTAAATAAAAACGGAATGCAGTAATTTACAAATCTCAAAAACTGATATTGTATTCACAATAGAACATAGACAACATATCAAATGTCGAAAGTGAGACATTTTGAAATTTCATGCCAAATATTGGCTCATTTGAAATTTCATGACAGCAACACATCTCAAAAAAGTTGGGACAGGGGCAATAAGAGGCTGGAAAAGTTAAAGGTACAAAAAAGGAACAGCTGGAGGACCAAATTGCAACTCATTAGGTCAATTGGCAATAGGTCATTAACATGACTGGGTATAAAAAGAGCATCTTGGAGTGGCAGCGGCTCTCAGAAGTAAAGATGGGAAGAGGATCACCAATCCCCCTAATTCTGCACCGACAAATAGTGGAGCAATATCAGAAAGGAGTTTGACAGTGTAAAATTGCAAAGAGTTTGAACATATCATCATCTACAGTGCATAATATCATCAAAAGATTCAGGGAATCTGGAAGAATCTCTGTGCGTAAGGGTCAAGGCCGGAAAACCATACTGGGTGCCCGTGATCTTCGGGCCCTTAGACGGCACTGCATCACATACAGGCATGCTTCTGTATTGGAAATCACAAAATGGGCTCGGGAATATTTCCAGAGAACATTATCTGTGAACACAATTCACCATGCCATCCGCCGTTGCCAGCTAAAACTCTATAGTTCAAAGAAGAAGCCGTATCTAAACATGATCCAGAAGCGCAGACGTCTTCTCTGGGCCAAGGCTCATTTAAAATGGACTGTGGCAAAGTGGAAAACTGTTCTGTGGTCAGACGAATCAAAATTTGAAGTTCTTTATGGAAATCAGGGACGCTGTGTCATTCGGACTAAAGAGGAGAAGGACGACCCAAGTTGTTATCAGCGCTCAGTTCAGAAGCCTGCATCTCTGATGGTATGGGGTTGCATTAGTGCGTGTGGCATGGGCAGCTTACACATCTGGAAAGACCCCATCAATGCTGAAAGGTATATCCAGGTTCTAGAGCAACATATGCTCCCATCCAGACGACGTCTCTTTCAGGGAAGACCTTGCATTTTCCAACATGACAATGCCAAACCACATACTGCATCAATTACAGCATCATGGCTGTGTAGAAGAAGGGTCCGGGTACTGAACTGGCCAGCCTGCAGTCCAGATCTTTCACCCATAGAAAACATTTGGCGCATCATAAAACGGAAGATACGACAAAAAAGACCTAAGACAGTTGAGCAACTAGAATCCTACATTAGACAAGAATGGGTTAACATTCCTATCCCTAAACTTGAGCAACTTGTCTCCTCAGTCCCCAGACGTTTACAGACTGTTGTAAAGAGAAAAGGGGATGTCTCACAGTGGTAAACATGGCCTTGTCCCAACTTTTTTGAGATGTGTTGTCATGAAATTTAAAAATGACCTAATTTTTCTCTTTAAATGATACATTTTCTCAATTTAAACATTTGATATGTCATCTATGTTCTATTCTGAATAAAATATGGAATTTTGAAACTTCTACATCATTGCATTCCGGTTTTATTTACAATTTGTACTTTGTCCCAACTTTTTTGGAATCGGGGTTGTATAATGTAGCTGAAAAACCTATTTAGAAAACTGCTCTCTGGGACAAATTGCTTGTCTTTTTTTTTTTTTTTTAAATAGACGTTCTCCGATGCCCCTGAACTCCACCCCCATCTCAGTCTGTTCGAAAAGAAAAATTGCAGTTCAAACCTGCAACTATTCAACGCAACCAGATACTTTCACAGTGAGAAAAATACGATATGCTTAAAAAAAAATAATGACAAGAATGAACACTGGCAGCACTTTCCCATAGTAATATATTTCTGAGTAATCTATTTCATAGTAATATATTCCTGAGTTAGCAGAAAAAGAATTAGCCTCCACCTTCACCAGTATGCATTTAAAGACATACTGTACATACAATACCAGTCAAAAGTTTGGACACACCTTCTAATTCAGTGTGTTTTCTTAATTTTTATTAATTAAAAGACACTTCATGTCTTAATGTAATGATGGATGTTGTGTCTCTTTACTTAGTTGAGCGGTTCTTGACATATGGATTACTACAGTTGTGTTATCGGGCTATTTACTGCTTTTATTATTTGCTATTTACTGTTTGATCTCAACCGCATTAAGAAGGCAAAAAATTGCACTAATGAACTTTTGACGAAGCATACCAGTTAATTGAAAAGCATTCCAGGTGACTACTTCATGAAGCTGGGTAAGATAATGGCAATAGTGTGCGAAGCGTCATCAAGGTAAACGGTAGCTACTTTGAAAAACCTAAAATATGAAACGTATGTTGTTTTTAACAGTTTTCTGTTATCACATAATTAAATAATATTGGCTGGCTTTGAGTGGAATATCAGGTATATGCCATTCAGCTAGCATGATATTGAATGAGTCGAAGATGAGTAGCTGAATGGAATATATCTGATATACCACGAAAAAAAAACCCAGCCAATATTATTATTATTATTATTATTATTATTATTATTATATACACATTCGATGGAACGATTATAGATTTTACAAAAAGTTAAGGGGGGGGGGTAACTTACCGATATTGAATGATGATTCTGATTCAATGTTCTGTCAATCCAGTGTACTGTACAAAGTCAAAGTTCTAACAGTAAAAATGGTACAAGTCCAGAAAGCCTGAACAACAACCCAACTTGTATACAAGCTACTGTATATCCAGGCTGACAGTTCAAGTTCAGTTACTTTTGGTCGGAGTTAATTGTTACTTTGCAGTTGTTCAGAACAAAAGGGCTTTGCTGAGTGAAGTCCACAAGTCAAGTCCTCTTGTAAAAGTCTCCGTCACTTTTCCTCACCTCCAAGTAGAACTTTATATTTCCGCTATTGCTCTCTCTTCCAGTTTGTCGGTGTCCATTGGTATGTTTTTCTCTGGTAAATATGCATGAAGAATATCCAGTGAAGTTTTGGTAGCCTTTCGGGTGTTCAGTGCATCGGTCTCTTTAAATATTCGGCTTTTAATGAAGCAAACCTCGCAGCCATTTTTGTTTACAAACTGTCAGTCACTTGCTAGCGCAGAAGTTTTACATCTCCGACGTGTCTCTTTTCCAGTTTTTCAATGTCCGTTGGTATGTATTTCTCTTGTAAATATACGTGAAGAATATATAATGAAGTTTTGGTCGCCTTTCGGGTGTTCAGCGCATCTTTAGTTTCAGTTCATTTGTTTAGTGCTTAAACCTAGCGCTGAATTAACCCCGTCTTCTCTCTCTCCCGGCTGACAAAGAAATGATTGTGCGCGTGCGCAGCAGAAGTTTTGTCATTGGATCGTCGCGTGAGTTCTGAAATGTGCCGTCGTGTTGTCTTGACAACGTGCAATAATATAACAATATTGCACGCTCATTCTCCATTGCAAACGATATTCTTTTAGCCATTTCTGTTTCTTTTAAATATTTGATGATAAAGCCACCATTTTGTTTTTCTCTACTCACGGTATATGAGCTGATATCCTAGTAGTAGAGTAGCCAATCAGAGCGCGCGATTGCTTATATCCAGTGAATGTGGATGGAATAATAACATGTGTATGATGGTAATCAGCTAACACTGGAGGTTACAGCTTAAAATCTCATGAGAGTTCATGAGCAAGAAAACCAGGCCAGTGATTATTAGTATGAGCTGAAATATCGTGTGAATAAAATGGTGTGAATTGGCTTTGAAGACCGTGATTGATTGGCCAAGCAGAGGTCAGGCTGAAATGCTAACGTTACTATAACGGTGATGCTTGTTAATATATAAAGAGTATTTGTGTAATATCACTCTGAATAAGAGAAAGGAGTTGGGGGGGAACCCCCAAACGTTCAAATGTTATTCAACTCTAGACACCTAATATTGACTAATTTTGGCTTCCATAACACTCGTTAATAGTGCAGGAAGAGAATGTGGGAACTGGTTGATTAGCGTGTGAAACACACCAACTTTTTGATCTGGAGGGAAAATGGCTGCCCACGTAGCAGTTTGCAGTTGGAGGTTCAGAAAAACGTAGAAAACTTACTGTGTGGGTTTGGGACATATGTCAAGGCGCATCATCCACTTTGTGTGGGAAATGTTTTTATTTACTACAGTGCTCAGGATGAAATCCTGAGATTTAAAGAGACAGGATACTTATTTGTACGGAAGCCGCGAGAGGCCCTTCATATAATCCTTTTTTTTTTATTCACCTCGTTATCCCGAGATAACGACATAATTCAGGATCTCGAGAAAACAACACAACTATTTCGAGAGCTCGAGAAAACAAAACCGTTATTCTGAGATCTTGAGAAAACAAAACAATTATTCCGTGATCTCGAGAAAACAAAACAATTATTTCATGATCTCGAGTAAACAGCTGAGAAATGGTTCATTCAGGTGCGCCAAGAGACTTGTGATGTGCTGACTTTGGGGCTATTTCTCATTCTGTATAGACGCAACTTTGGTCATTAGAATGTCTGGAATAATCGATCACCTAATAAGGCAATATTTTGATCAGGGGTTGACACAGGGAGAGATTGCATTAAGTCTTTTTAATAAGGGGTAATTTCAAAATTAGTCCGCGGCACCTCCGCAGAAGACTGGCCCGGCTTCATCTCTACCGACGGAGATACAGTGATCCAGCTGAGATCATGAAATAATTTTGTTTTCTCGAGATCTCGAAATAACGGTTTTGTTTTCTCGATCTCGAATTAGTTGTGTTGTTTTCTCGAGATCCTGAATTAATTATGTCGTTATCTCGGAATAACGTTTTTGTTTTCTCGAGATCTCGAATTAGTTGTGTTTTCTCGAGATCCTGAATTATGTCGTTATCTCGGGATAACAAGGTGAATAAAAAAAAGATTATATGAAGGGCCTCTCGCGGCTTCCGTATATTTGCTTAGAAATGTATAAATGTAAGATAATGTGTATAAACGGTTGCCTCTGTTTTTATAGGATGATTACCGTGTGTGCATGGAATATAATATCATCCAGCGAGACTCGGCACCCATCTGCCCTGTGGATTCATCAGGCTGTTTCACCGCTGAGGTCACACACTTCTCCGGCCAGTATGTGAAGGTACAGTGTGTGTGTGTGTGTGTGTGTGTGTGCGCTCAGTCTTCTTAAACTGGATTTATTCTTGCCTTGTCAAAGTGTCAGGAAGGAAAAAAGTTTTTGCCGTGTTGTCAAAATGATGTAGAATTAAAACACCTCAGGTTTGTAGACATTCTTTACTTTTCGGCACAAAACAACCCTCTTAATGCACCTTTTATACGAGTGTTTCGGTGAATACTGAGAAATTTGGGGTGGGCAATTTGGCAAAAATGGAGTATGTTGGAATTTGGTATAAATACTGCCAAATGATCGGCCCACATCCCAAGTGAAAGGTACACAGCAGAGCTGCGCTCAGACGCTTTTATATTTTTCAGTATTACAACACTAATCATATCCATCATTTTGTGAGACGTCAACTATGTGACCGATAGACCAGCTACTATCTTCATCTGTGTACCTGTAATCCAATCCTGGTGGCTATAATCCTTAAGTAGTTTGTATAAACGACAGAAAATACTGACTGACTTGTAACTTTTTATCTTAATTTGCAACTCAATGCAGTCAAAATATTTAAAGCTAGACTGCCTTTCAGAATTTTTTTTTCAAGTTTAGGTCATAAGAATTTTCCCCGACACCCAGTTATTTTTGTTTAGTGGACCGAATGCTACTGAGTTCAAATAACCGACTTCAAATTTTATGGTGTTTTTTAAAAAATAGAACAATTAATGAATTTAAGGCCGCGTGGCCTTAAATTCTCCACTATTTTTTCCTGCTTCACCATGACCCAGTTCAAGATACTCCATCATGCATGACATGGTGGGCTTTCCCCGTTCGCGCAAGGCATTCTCATCTCATTATCTCTAGCCGCTTTATCCTGTTCTACAGGGTCGCAGGCAAGCTGGAGCCTATCCCAGCTGACTACGGGCGAAAGGCGGGGTACACCCTGGACAAGTCGCCAGGTCATCACAGGGCTGACACATAGACACAGACAACCATTCACACTCACATTCACACCTACGGTCAATTTAGAGTCACCAGTTAACCTA
Source organism: Neoarius graeffei (assembly GCF_027579695.1). Lineage (NCBI taxonomy): Eukaryota > Metazoa > Chordata > Actinopteri > Siluriformes > Ariidae > Neoarius > Neoarius graeffei. The sequence goes on from NC_083594.1 coordinate 20,723,912, forward strand.
ACCTGCATGTCTTTGGACTGTGGGGGAAACCGGAGCACCCGGAGGAAACCCACGCAGACACGGGGAGAACATGCAAACTCCACACAGAAAGGCCCTCGCCGGCCACGGGGCTCGAACCCGGACCTTCTTGCTGTGAGACGACAGCGCTAACCACTACACCATCGTGCCGCCCCGCGCAAGGCATTGTGGGATACAAATTTGAAACAGGAGAGGAAAATGGAGGACGTGAGTGTGCAAATGAAACGTGAAAGACCGACTACAGTCATGGAAAGCGAGAGGACGTTATGTTATATACGAAGGAAAGGAAACGCAGGACCAAACTAATAAATATCGGCGGTCAGCGAGCACCTCGGTGTGATCAGCTATTCGTTTAGCGACAGAATGATGGAACTGTCAGCGCACGGTCAAGGTAAACCTGTAGATGGCAGTAACGCAACACTGTGGATGCCAGCTGCCGTAAAACCCAAAAGAAGAAGAAGGTGGTAAACCTGCGCATGCGCACACGGACTTCCTCTGTCTGCTTGACTGCGCAAAGCGAGCGATTTCATGCACATTATTTGCCCAGGAATCCCCTCAAATTTAATAACTTCCCCGCCACAGAATGGCCTGATATTTTGTGAGATATTACAGAAATAAACATATATCACAATGACTTCAGAGGGAAGTAAATTTCACCGATTTTATGAAATCAAAAGGCCATCTAGCTTTAAAAATAGAAATTATATTGTCTCGTTTGGAAGCCTGAGATTTCCACCCCTAGTAGTAAGGCATGATCATGACAAGTATTTTCATCTACCAATTTTTTTCTCGAACAGGAATTAGCAGGATTATTGGACAACAAATGGGCCGGTTCCCCCCTCTTCTTGTGATAAAATTTCACATTTCAAGACTTTTTATAGGCTCAGAGTGTTTCTGTGAATACTGAGAAACGTGTGTCCCCGAGCCATCTCTAGGCCTGTGTAATGTGGAGAGATCTAAAACCTGTACATACAGCAAGAACTCCCTGGGACCTACTGCGAAAAGCTTCAGCAGACCACTCGGACATTTCTTAGTTGTTTGGAAAAAATCGAAATAAGTGTGAAAATGGCCAACTTGGCTTCTTCCACCTGCAACCTTGGCTTGAATTAAGTGTTATTTCTCCACTGAAAGCCAGCAGACAAGATTACCCCCATGTATGTCATCGATACGAGTGTGTTTAAAGAAAATACAACTCGGCTTGATGCAGCTTTTAATCATTTTGACTGTTATTATTATACATACACATTCGTTTTGGGTGTTCAACGCGTCTTTCTCTTTCAAAATTGTCTCAAAATCTTCCATATTTAATGAAACAAACCTGGCAGCCATGTTGGTTTACAAACAGTCACAGTCGCTCGCTAGCGCGGAAGTTTTACGTCTCCGACATGTGACGTCATGTTGTCTTGACAACCGTGCAGTATCGTAAACCATATTCAACACTCGTTCTCCATTAGATAGCGTGACGTAATACGCGCAGGTTAAGCGATATGCTAACAATATCGCATGCTATCAAACCAAACGAATGAAACCTGCTCGAAGGAAATAGAACATGTTTATATCCCATCAAAAAAGTGTCCTGTATGTATAATAGGGTGCATCAGTTGCCCTCACTTTCATAAAATCTGATGCATTTTTGTTTGGGTGTTCCTTTTCACCAATAAAGACATCCTGTAAAATGTTTTGACCATATTCAAAAGCAGGGCTTTGAACCAGAATTTTTTTCCTATTGGTTCGTTCCGAACAGAAACGGAATTTTAACGTTTCCGGTTTTGGGTTCCACCATTAAATAGACGTTCCCGAACCGGTTAGAACAAAAAAATTTCGTTCCCGGAACGGTTAATTACGTTCCCTGTCAGCTGTTTAACAAATGGCTATAAAATTATGTCTCTGTCTCATCCAGCTTAAGCCAAACGTAGGCTAATTCTATTACAACCTTCATTAAATAAGACAAGAAATAATTCAAAACAATTATTTCAAATGTTGGCGATTTGGATTCTCAGTATGTCTTCCCATCTACACAAACAGAAAAAGTGCCAAAAATGAAAGAGAATTCGTTTAGCGTGTTACCAAAGGCTAGTCAGGCCCTATAGAGGGCTACCGCATGACGTCACCACGCCGCGAGATTTTGTTAGGCGCCATATTGGAAGACCAAGTACACATCTATGCAAGTACATACATACATAAAACAAACTACACCTGAAATGTAGCCAGGGCCGGTTCTGCCCTAATCTGGACCCGGGTGCAACATCGCGCGCAACAACCCCCCCCCAAAAAAAAAACAAAAAACACCAGTCTAAATCAGGACAACCATCACATAACTATAACTATAAACATTTTATATCAACTATTTTAACTAAATGGGCTATAATAAATAAGCCTGCAGGCAGCCACGGCGGGCTGCCTCAGAAAACTAACCATTTGTCCTACCTTAAAACTCGTTTTGCATTTTCTGCCTCCTTTTTTGTATTTTCGACCCTCCGTTTATTTTCTTTCCTTTTCTGAAAACCCGATTTGTGTCCAGACATTTTGTTCTGCTACCAACGAACTAACTAACTTTTTTTTTTTCCATCTCTGGCCCTCACCATCTCGAGATCAGTCCCCTCGTGCCACCCAGACGTCTGGGGGTGAGTCGCAGAAAAAAGAAAGGAACCCCACAATCTTTAGTTCGCAATCTTTATTCGCAAGTCCCCCCTGAGACGAGAGTATACAGGGGTTTTATACATGTGTATGTGAGTGAAACCTTGGATCAATCATGACAATTTTAAACAAAGATTGCGTTTAGTCTAACAAAAGTGTCTTCTCCACTGGACGAAGGTGGAGAATAGTTTAAATCACACAGGAATAGTTTGAAATCACTGTTATAGTATATGTAATAGTCCTAAAATAATAAAGGATCTTAAAAAGCTCTAAAATATTAAAATCATAAAGTCTTAACACCTTGTGCAGCAATAAGGCTAATATAAAACTATAAAACTAACATGAATCACTTAATGCAGCTTTAAATCTAACATTCAATCATTTCAATTTCAAATTCAACATTGAAGAGACTGGTTAAATCTAACAATCCTAAATCACGTGTAGCTATAAAACTAACTTAAATCATGGCTTTAAATCTAACTTTTAATCCCAAATACACGTTGGATATGCAGCTGTGGGTGTGTGCGGGTCGTAGGATGTCGGACTATGGTGTGATGGTATGATGATGTAGGTCAGTAAACCTTGGACTAAGCAAAACACATCTTAATTCCATCAATATGTGTGTGAGTGAAAATGTATCCTGTATACATTTCATATTAGCAGATGTTCTAACAGATATCAACATTTACGCACAACCTTAGGTCAGAGATAGAATGTTCCAAAAGATATCAGTATTGCGTCTCGAGCAATGTGTCTAGCTTAGACAGAAGGTCATTTTAACTGAACAGAATAAATCCTTACAATTTTGTCACAAAATAAATTACTGCCTTCTTGGTCAAGAATAAATACTTACAATTATTTATCCTTACAAAGGAATAAAACCTTACAGTTTGAATCACAATGTTGGACTCCATTTATTGATTTCTTGTGAGCCAGAGATCATGTTAAGAACCTTTGCAAGGGATTGAGAAGCATTAATGTGATTTCATAATACATTTGATGGGTAGCATGCTATAGATGCACAATGGTGTAACATAGGGAAAAAAAATTAAATTCAGGTTTTGATTTTATGTACTGAAATAACTATTAGGCACAATTTTTACAATATCTATATAAATTAGTTGTTTTTACCAGGGCTTTGAACCGGTTCAAGGAACGAAAACCGGGAACTTTTTCTATTTCACATGGAACAGAAACGAAACCAGAAACTTTATTATTTTTTATGTTCCGGAACAGAAACGCTTATTAAAAATAATGGTAACCGGTTAATACCGGTTTTTATTTCGTTCCTCAAAGTTTCCGTAGCCTACAAATAAAAGTCATTCTTCTCCTGCGCAAGTTTCTATGACCCGCTGGGGTTCACTTCCTGTGTGATGTTCGCTGACTGAATGGAGAGAGCGGGAGGGTGGACTACTATCACGTCTCCACATCTTAAATAAGAGGTAAATATTGCAGTCTATCGTTATTCAAAAACGTCAATTTCAAGCACGATATCAATATATTTGTCCACGTTAATGAGAGGCTCGCGAACATTAAATGACGTTAACCTCTGTTAGCCTATCAATGCATAGGGCCTGACTAGCCTTTGGTAACACACTAAACGAATTATCTTTCATTTTTGGCACTTTTTCTGTTTGTGTAGATGGGAAGACGTACTGAGAATCCAAATCGCCAACATTTGAAATAATAATTGTTTTGAATTATTTCTTGTCTTATTTAATGAAGGTTGTAATAGAATTAGCCTACATTTGGCTTAAGCTGGATGAGACAGAGACATAATTTTATAGCCATTTGTTAAACAGCTGACAGGGAACGTAATTAACCGTTCCGGGAACGAAATTTTTTTGTTCTAACCGGTTCGGGAACGTCTATTTAATGGTGGAACCCAAAACCGGAAACGTTAAAATTCCGTTTCTGTTCGGAACGAACCAATAGGAAAAAAATTATGGTTCAAAGCCCTGGTTTTTACCCATTTTAACCTTGAAATCAGCATTTTAATGATTACCCATAATGCATTGTTTATCGCGCTAAAACAAGCAAAAACGTCATAAGACAGTGGAAATACTACTTTTACTACCTTCATGTGGCGTCTTTCTCGATCGCACGTGCCTAGAAGCGTACCTTCTAGAACATTCCTGGGTGGTCACGGACTGTCACGTAGCCTAGTTCGGTTGTGAAACTTGCTAGGATGGAGTATTTTTGCGAGTTTAGTGGCAAACTTTTGCGCCGCAATTTCTCTATTCTCGAAATTTGTAACCTGAAACCCTACAAGAAACGTTTCATAATGTTTGGGATTTTGAAAAATGCTTCTAGCAAGTTTATTTCACTGTATTTTTCCGTGAAACTTGGCATAAATCATCCTTAAGTGATGAGCGTGACATTGTTATTTTGGTATGGGTCACGGAGTTAGTTGGAAGCGGGAGAAATGAGTTTCTCAACTACAGCAGCACTTCTCACCATAGATGGCTGGCGTGTTTCACAGCGTTTGGGATTTACTAAATCGACTAAATCTCTAGATCTACTGAAGCTACGAGGATATAAATCACCAGGATTCTAATTTACTGGGTGAGAAGTATTATATATTTTTTTGAAAAGTTTATTCGCGCTACAAGTCCATGAAAGTTGGAATTGTTCGTGGAGGGCTTAGTTAGATTTTGGTAGCGTGACGCACACAACAAACAAAAGAAAAAAAATTTTTCTTCCAAATTTCCTTGCTTTATCAAAATTATTTTTTGATACATTAAAAGACTGTGTGTTTATAATATTTAAGTGATTTTTTTTTATTATAGAGAATATTTGATCAAAACTTTCAAAACAGCATTCAAAGTGATTTTTCACGGGTGTAAATGTTACGCGTGACGTCCATAATTGCGTTACATTTTAAGAACTAAAATTCTGTTAAAAATTCTAGATTTGTGCTATCATTCTGGGGTTTTGCTGAATAATACTTTAGGGAGTTCTCTTACAATGCTGAAAATTCAATGAGTTTTGGTGAAATTCTAGAAAAGTTATTTACATTTTAACGCACCTGATAGCGATTGTGCTTACACAGCGTGCTACTCATAATTTGTATTGTTTAAAAGTAGTTGAACAATGATTCAATGAACAGCTAAAACTCAAACTGTGCTTGATGCTTGTGCTATATTTAGAATATGTACTAAAAATGTGTATCTAAGATATTTGGTATAGACCCTTTTCAGTCACGTGACCTTCGTAAACGCGACCACCATTTTGGACATGTAGCGGACTTCGGCTCGAATTGGTTTGAATGCGAGGAAGGTGACAAACGGAGAACATACAAGAAAAAGGAGCGAGATGCAGAAAACACCTTCGCTATCCAGCGACATAGGGCATTTACAGGGCGAGCAGAGGGAGAAATAACAACAGTAACGACACATTAGCAACGCCGTACAGAAATAACGGTTTATGGCACAGACCCTTTCGGTTCTTGCTCATCTAGCTGCTACAATGACTGCTTAGACTGCAACAATAATACCTAACACACATTTAAGTATCCGTCGTAAAGACGTGAAACTCGTCGAGTGACGAGTGTGTTCATTGATAAGCTAACACAATCTAAAAGTAGACATACCATCACACTGCCCTGGCGCTGTGTACAGTTTACCTGCTATGGTTTGTGCACTCGCTATTTGCCATTACTTTCTCCAACCGTTGTTACAGATTACAGGGAACGGCCTGGATTTAAGAGACAAATACATGCTCCTCTTGTTTTGAACACTTATTTGTAGGCAGTGCTTTAATTTGTAAAGTGGGAGGTCCTGGAGCGCAGAGGATGAGCGGCTCCGGTGCGGAAAAAAAGGGGGGGGGCGCGGCGCGGCGCTTCTGGGCATGTTTTGTAATAACACTGCAAATTAAGTTCATCTGCAGATATTTTGTGGATGTCGTTTCTTGAGAGAAATCACCAACAAAACAGATATCAAAATCAGACATTAACACTAAATAAACTTGCATTTTTTAATTTAATTATTTTTGTTTTTTGTTACATAGTCAAGAGAGGTGTCGGATCACCGGATCCAGTGTAAATAGCTGCCGGAGCCAACGCCCGAGGTTCCGGAGCGCGCTCCGGCTTGCTCCCCCTCAAATTAAGCGCTGTTTGTAGGACACTGCCTCTGATCTGTCCTACAGTCTACCAACAGCAAAGGAACACAACGCTAGCTAATGTCGTTAGCTAATAGCTACTACAGAAGAACAAAGAGGTTACAATGGGTTATTTTAGCCTATTTGGTTACACACTCGCCGCCACAGAATGTTAACAGCAATGTAATGCCTTTTCTGGCTAATTTTATTCGTCTTACCTCCAACAAAGTGGTCACTACACAAGCGCTGGTATGCCGAGGGCTGCCAATCTGTTAATTTTTTTTAATGGCCGCTATCCATCTTCTCCGTCGGGATCCGATAAAATGATAACCCTTGCCTTGTTTGTTGATGGTTACTACATCCAGGTGCACAACAATATAGTGGCATGATGGAAGTCTTGCTGAAAATAAACACTTTCTTTGCTGCCGTTCCTCAATGCTGGCTGTGGTAAACTACTGGTAGTACACGTCCAAAATGGCGGCCGCGTTTGTCGTGACGTCACGTGAAAAGGGTCCATACTCTATAAGGTGCCTAGCCTAGTAAACTAGACCCACCCGCCTAGCGAGTGGGTCTAGCCTCGCACCATATAAACAAAACACCCCGGGCATCAAATCGTGCCCGCCAATCACAACGCAAGGTTTTTGTTTGGATTCTTTGGGCGGGCTTTTGCAGGAGTGACGACAAAGCTGCGCGACGCTGGAGAAAGCACAACAGGAAAGATGGCTACGGCTAGTGAACAGCGCGCGTTTGACTCCGCTTTGGAATCAGTTTTAGAAGAATTAGACTTGGAGTTTTCGTTGAAACATGAGCAGGAAGAGGCTCTCCGCTCATTCCTTTTCAAGAAGGACGGTTTCGCTGTTTTGCCGACCGGCTATGGCAAAAGTCTGATCTACCAGCTGGCTCCGCTCGTAGCCAAAAGGATGGGGCTAGTTTGTGCAGTACGAAGAATTAATAAACAGCTTTGAAACATTACTTTTTGATTGTTTCTTATTTTCCCATTATTTTAAATTTAAGGGAAATTATTTCACCAAACACCACTAAATAAAAACTCTCAAAAACAGTTTAAGCAAACCCTTGGAAAAAAAATGAGTGTATGTGGTACAGACTCCAAACTTGTGGTCATTATCTCCAAACTTCTTAATATCTAGAACCTGTTTATTAATTAATATGCATTTTGAAAAATTATTTATTTCAAGGCCTCCCCCACTGCTTTCTGTCGCTCTGACTACGTCACAGTCACTGTTGCGCTGATTGGTCAGAGCGTTGGCCTATACGCACAGAGACAGTTTGAAAGACAGCGGTTTGTTCCTCCTACCCGCTTCGGAAATGTCTACGGATCGAGGCCAGACTAAATATTCACATTTAGTCTGGCTTGCCAGGCTATAAGGTGCCATAATGTTTCATGAAAAGTGATCGAAATTTTGTCATAAAATAGCAGCTTTGTCCATAACTTTGAGCTCCTGGTGCCGCCATTAAACTTTTGAATTTTGTCAAAATATTTCACCCGGTGTGTTTTCTTACCAAAAGGAACATAAAAACAAAAATGCATCATGATCGGAGGAACTTTTCATTTTTAGGGGGCAACTGATGCACCCCAATGTATAATAATTTCCGATATTTCACTCCGATGACGTTAAGTAAGTAAAATGTATTTATATAGCGCTTTTCCCAGACAAAACCGTCACAAAGTGCTTCACAATAACAGAAAAATTAAAAGGCTAAAACACAGTAACATAACTAGTGCTGTCAAGCGATTAAAATATTTAATCGCGATTAATGTCGCGACTGTCATAGTTAACTCGCAATTAATCGCAATTTAATTGCACATTTTTGTCACATGAAAAACCATTGTAATTCTCTTATCAGCATAAAGTGAATGGGCTTGCTCACCGTTCGAACTACGGGGGTACTCGGGGGATCCGAGATCCCCGAAACAGACATGAGATCCCTTGAAAACATGATTTGGGAAATGTTGGGGGGTCTCTAAAATATTGGCAAAATGATGTTTATTGACATAGCAATTGTGTGTAATGGGAAGCATTTGCATATCCGAAGTGAGCGCGCGATGGAGAGCCGCGCTCTGAGACAAGCGCAAGCGCGCCCCCCCCAAGGGAAAAAAAAGGACCCCCCGAAAATATTGGCATAGTTCGAACACTGGTTGTACCAATGTTTTTTTTTTTATTGCAGAGCATAACGCGTCTTGTCACAGCCACTGCAAAGTCGGGCTGGAGCCGCCGATGGGAAAACGAAACCTAAGCCGAGCACCGTGGCTCTTCGGGGGAGGCCAGAGGACTCTGGCTGTGCGGGGCGTGGCATCATGTCACAGAGCGTTAATCTCGCGATAAAAAAATTATCGCTGTTAAAATTGAGTCAAGTTAACGCGTTAATAACGCGACATTTTTGACAGCACTAATAATAACACATTGAGACATAGTCACAGATAATGAAGCAATAGGTATACAATGTTAACCAAAAGCTAGTTTAAAAAAAGTGTGTCTTTAGCTGCCTTTTAAAACAGCCTACAGAGACAGCAAACCTGACATGAATAGGAAGGGCATTCCACAATTTAGGAGCAACTGTCTCAAATGCATGGTCACCACGGGTTTTTAGACGAGTACGTGGGACAGACAGAAGGTTTTGATTGTCAGACCTGAGAGAGCGTGCCAGTATATGGGGGTGAATTAAGTCTGCGAAGTAGGCAGGGGCCTGGCCACGTAGTGTTCTATAAGTGATGGTGAGGATTTTAAACTGAATCCTGTACTGTACAGGAAGCCAGTGAAGGGGGCGGAGAATGGGAGTAATGTGGGAGTATCTGCTTGACTTAGTAAGTAGCCTAGCAGCAGCATTTTGAATGGACTGTAAGCGAGAGAGGACAGATTTGTTAAGGGAAGAGAAAAGAGCGTTACAACAATTTAATGCGGGAAGAGATGAAAGCATGAAGAAGCATCTCTAATTCTGTGTAAGACACCACAGATCTCAGTTTACGAATGTTACGCAGATGAAAAAAAACATGATTTGGTTAACTGTTTGACATGCGTTTTGAAAGACGAGGACTTATCAAAAGTCACCGCTAGATTTCTCAGACTGGACCGAACAAAAGGTGAACAGGGATGAGAATTTTCCGTGGATCCGCGGAATTCCGAGTTTTTCCCGCTGAAAATGTCATTTTTGTGAAACGTGTAAATCCATTGAGAAAATGTCGGGGGGTAGGGGTCGGCGCGAGGCGAGGCCAGGGTTCCCGCGGGTCTTTAAAAAGTCTTAAATACAACTTTCGGTTTTCAAGGCCTAAAAACGTCTTAAATTGTTTGGAATGACTGGAATTTTCGAAAAGGCGGTCTCATCTCATTATCTCTAGCCGCTTTATCCTTCTACAGGGTCGCAGGCAAACTGGAGCCTATCCCAGCTGACTACGGGTGAGAGGCGGGGTACACCCTGGACAAGTCGCCAGGTCATCACAGGGCTGACACATAGACACAGACAACCATTCACACTCACATTCACACCTACGGTCAATTTAGAGTCACCAGTTAACCTAACCTGCATGTCTTTGGACTGTGGGGGAAACCGGAGCACCCGGAGGAAACCCATGCGGACACGGGGAGAACATGCGAACTCCACACAGAAAGGCCCTCGCCGGCCCCGGGGCTCGAACCCAGGACCTTCTTGCTGTGAGGCGACAGCGCTAACCACTACACCACCGTGCCGCCCCGAAAAGGCGGTATTAAATTTAATATTGGACCGAACGAGTGAAATGTCTCCATCCGGTTTGGGGTATTTTTTTTAACTATAATTTTAAAAGTGACCAGCGCACCTTTTGGGGGCAGCATTGGTTCTGTGTGTCTTCTATGCATTCCGTAGATCAAGAACTAATGTTAGGAGGCTACTGGAGGCGGTGCGGTGTGGTGCGGTGGTTGTGAAGAGTGAGAGATGCGCAGGTAGCTTACGCGGGTGCTAGAAAGCGTTGATAATTATGGAAGATGTCTGTTTGACGACAGGTGGTTGGAGGATGACAAATACCCCCCCAAATAAGGAGAAGAATCGTTTGCGATTAAAAAGCGCTGGATCGCACAAATGTGTGTAAAGACGGTACCGCAGCGCTGGGGACACGCCCACTGGGAAACTGGCTTTTCACGGACACGAGGCGCGCGCGTGCGTGTTAGAGGTCAAGCGCTCCGGAGTGAAACGCAGGGGGGTTCGCGCATGCGCACAAGAGTCAGGTGGAAAATGGGGCTTATAGGAAATAATAATGATTAGCATCATTTTTTTACATAATTAACATTTGTTTATTGTACCAAGTTTAATGTAAATATATAAACAACCTTTATGTCAAAACTCAATTAAAAAGAACTCCAGAAAATACAAGAATTCTAAATATAGTACAGTATAAATAATTTGTACAAAAAGTTAGTTTTATTACTTATTGTCTACAACAGTGTTTTTAATATAATAAGAGTAATATTAACAACCACTAATAATAAGTAGAAGTAATAGTAATTATTATTGATTATTAATCATTACTACTTATTAATTAGTGATTAATAAGTACTAGGGATTATTAAATGTTATAAAAGTAAGTTTATAAACGTTTTAAACCATCATTGAATTGAAAAACATTCATGTGTATATATATATATATATATATATATATATATATATGTATATGTGTGTGTGTGTGTGGGAAAGTTGGCAGACATTTCAGAGGTTTTTTAAATGTCCCGTTCTCATCCCTGGTGAATAAGGCCCAATATTCTGTATAATCTCAGGTGTAACATTATCAGGAGCAAATATTAACACCTCTGTTTTACCAGTGTTCAGCTGCAAAAATTTCTTGCCATCCACTCCTTGATGGCATCTAGGCAGCCTAGAGAGCCTTGACACCTCTTTGGGTTTAAAATTAAAATGAAGTTGTAAATCATCTGCGTACATATGATAAGTGATATTAAAACTATTTATAATATGACGCAGCGGTAACATGTACAGTGTAAAAAAGAGTGGGCCCAGAACGGACCCCTGCGGGACACCACAAGAGAGAGGAGAGAAAGTCCCCTATGGAAACATTAAAACTCCTACCAGTAAGATAAGAGGTAAACCAGTCTAATGCAATCCCTGAGATGCCCACCCAGTCACGTAGCCTCTTAATCAGAATGTGATGGTCTACAGTGTCAAAAGCAGAGCTAAGGTCAAGGGGCACAAGTACAGAGCATTCACCTGCGTCTGCAGCCATTTGAATGTCATTAGTGACCCTTAAAAGGGCAGTTTCAGTTGAATGACGTTTCCGAAAACCAGATTGAAATTTATCATAAAGACTGTGACTGTCTAGTAAGGCTGTAAGTTGGTTGGCTACAACCTTTTCCAGAATTTTGGATAAAAACGGTAATTTAGATATGGGCCTATAATTCTTGAGCTCAGCAGGGTCCAAATTGGGCTTTTTTACAATGGGCTGTATAGTGGCATGCTTAAAGGAAGATGGGACACACCCTGTAGCCAGTGACAAATTAATAATAGCCGCCACTACAGGTCCAATGGTAGATAGGACTTTAGTGGAATTATGTCTTGGGGACTGGAGGATAATTTCATGTTCTTGACCAGATTTTGTAGGTCATTAAAATTAATAGGATGGAAAGACTCCAGAAGAGTACAATGTAGAGAGGGGCTACTTCTAACGGTGCATAACCCAGGCTGAATACTAGATCTAATGGCTGTGATCTTATCACCAAAGAAGGTGAGGAAGTTATTACAGTCATCTTGAGAAAAGCATGGTAAAGCAGCTATGGGCGGTGAAACAATGTTGTTAACTGTGTCAAACAAAAACTTAGGGTTATTTTTTTGATGAGATTAAGTTGGCAAAGTAGGCAGACCGACTCTCCCTAATTAAGCCATTCAGAGAGTGCCTGAGCTCCTTTAAGTACAAATGATGTACTTCAAGTCCAGTGATTTTCCATAGGCGCCTCAATCTTGGGACACTTTCTCCTTAAACAACAGACATCATCCGATATCCATGGAGAGGGATTAAAGATGGCCTTTGACTTAACTTTTAGTGGAGCCACTTTATCCAAAACAGAAAGACATTGTTCATTGAAAGATTGCAGCAAGAGTTCAACTTCATTACAACCTAAAATACAACCCCGATTCCAAAAAAGTTGGGACAAAGTACAAATTGTAAATAAAAACGGAATGCAATAATTTAAAAATCTGAAAAACTGATATTGTATTCACAATAGAACATAGACAACATATCAAATGTCGAAAGTGAGACATTTTGAAATTTCATGCCAAATATTGGCTCATTTGAAATTTCATGACAGCAACACATCTCAAAAAAGTTGGGACAGGGGCAATAAGAGGCTGGAAAAGTTAAAGGTACAAAAAAGGAACAGCTGGAGGACCAAATTGCAACTCATTAGGTCACTTGGCAATAGGCCATTAACATGACTGGGTATAAAAGAGCATCTTGGAGTGGCAGCGGCTCTCAGAAGTAAAGACGGGAAGAGGATCACCAATCCCCCTAATTCTGTGCCGACAAATAGTGGAGCAATATCAGAAAGGAGTTCAACAGTGTAAAATTGCAAAGAGTTTGAACATATCATCATCTACAGTGCATAATATCATCAAAAGATTCAGAGAATCTGGAAGAATCTCTGTGCGTAAGGGTCAAGGCCAGAAAACCATACTGGGTGCCCGTGATCTTCGGGCCCTTAGACGGCACTGCATCACATACAGGCATGCTTCTGTATTGGAAATCACAAAATGGGCTCAGGAATATTTCCAGAGAACATTATCTGTGAACACAATTCACTGTGCCATCCGCCGTTGCCAGCTAAAACTCTATAGTTCAAAGAAGAAGCCGCATCTAAACATGATCCAGAAGCGCAGACGTCTTCTCTGGGCCAAGGCTCATTTAAAATGGACTGTGGCAAAGTGGAAAACTGTTCTGTGGTCAGAAAAATCAAAATTTGAAGTTCTTTATGGAAATCAGGGACGCCGTGTCATTCGGACTAAAGAGGAGAAGGGCGACCCAAGTTGTTATCAGCGCTCAGTTCAGAAGCCTGCATCTCTGATGGTATGGGGTTGCATTAGTGCGTGTGGCATGGGCAGCTTACACATCTGGAAAGACACCATCAATGCTGAAAGGTATATCCAGGTTCTAGAGCAACATATGCTCCCATCCAGACGACGTCTCTTTCAGGGAAGACCTTGCATTTTCCAACATGACAATGCCAAACCACATACTGCATCAATTACAGCATCATGGCTGCGTAGAAGAAGGGTCCGGGTACTGAACTGGCCAGCCTGCAGTCCAGATCTTTCACCCATAGAAAACATTTGGCGCATCATAAAACGGAAGATACAACAAAAAAGACCTAAGACAGTTGAGCAACTAGAATCCTACATTAGACAAGAATGGGTTAACATTCCTATCCCTAAACTTGAGCAACTTGTCTCCTCAGTCCCCAGACGTTTACAGACTGTTGTAAAGAGAAAAGGGGATGTCTCACAGTGGTAAACATGGCCTTGTCCCAACTTCTTTGAGATGTGTTGTTGTCATGAAATTTAAAATCACCTAATTTTTCTCTTTAAATGATTCATTTTCTCAGTTTAAACATTTGATATGTCATCTATGTTCTATTCTGAATAAAATATGGAATTTTGAAACTTCCACATCATTGCATTCCGTTTTTATTTACAATTTGTACTTTGTCCCAACTTTTTTGGAATTGGGGTTGCAAAGTCCCTTCTCAAATTTGAAGAGAAGTGATTCACAGATTTCTGTGTGATAGAGTTAAAGCGTATCATTCTTTCACCGCATGGAGGATCAGTAGATACAGAAAGATTAAAAAATATACTCTTGTGATCACTTATCATCAGGTCTTCACAACTAGTATTCACAATGCTAAGACTGATAGAGAAAACAAGGTCCAAAGTATGACCACCAGGGTGAGTTGCACCAATAACATGCTGTATTAAATTGTGCGACTCAGTAATACTTAGGGGGCGGCACGGTGGTGTAGTGGTTAGCGCTGTCGCCTCACAGCAAGAAGGTCCGGGTTTGAGCCCCGTGGCCGGCGAGGGCCTTTCTGTGCGGAGTTTGCATGTTCTCCCCGTGTCCGTGTGGGTTTCCTCCGGGTGCTCCGGTTTCCCCCACAGTCCAAAGACATGCAGGTTAGGTTAACTGGTGACTCTAAATTGAGCGTAGGTGTGAATGTGAGTGTGAATGGTTGTCTGTGTCTATGTGTCAGCCCTGTGATGACCTGGCGACTTGTCCAGGGTGTACCCCGCCTTTCGCCCGTAGTCAGCTGGGATAGGCTCCAGCTTGCCTGCGACCCTGTAGAAGGATAAAGCGGCTAGAGATGATGAGATGAGATAATATATTCACCGCTCGGAAGATAAACTTCATATCTTTACGCGACCATGTAATATCCTCTCTATACAGTACAGGCAGATTTTCAGTACCAGGTCATACTTACTATTCCTTACATCATCGCTAACTTTGAATAAATGCCATCTTTTCAGATATAATGCATGGAGTGATCCCAAAACTAACTAATTATACCCAGGTTCCGTCTCTGAAAGCAATATTTAATCCTCATGGCTGGCTTCATTTTATAAATGCTCTCTGCCATCTCACGTTTTGAAATCAGGAGTCTCTCTCTGTATGATGCATACAAAACAAATCTTTGTTCGGCTCTTCATTATTAGTTTAATTTTCTGAAAGTGTCTGACATCACGTTGTAGACACACACACACACACACACACACACACACACACACACACCAACGCAGTCTACAAATGAAGTAGGTAGGAAGATAGTGTCAGGATTTCTTAACTACTCTATTATTTCACTCAATATATTTCATATGACACATGAGGTTTTTCAACACGAGAAGATGAACTTCATATCTGCAAGCCAGTGTGTGATGTTATTTTTATTACACAGATGCATTCACAAACAAAGACTACCCAAATTTATCAGAACAATTCATTGATTTCCTCACAAGTGACGTATAGAGATTTGTCACGGTTTTGATTCTCCATATCTCAGATGTAGCTCGTATGAAAAATACGAGTGGTGTATTTCCCAGTAAAACACTCGTGTCTATATGATCATGGATGCAAACGGCGCGCCTTTTGCCGGATGCCGCCTTTTTCATGGCTGTCTGGGGGACTTGTGAGGTGGTGTTTACATTAGACCGTATCCGTCTCGTTTTCGTCGCGGATGCACTGTCCGTGCACATTAAAACGCCGGGAAACGACTCCACAGGCGGAACAACTTGAATCCGCCAGGGCTCACGTATTCAACCCAGTTCGTATTTGATCCGGTGCTGTGTAAACATTGAGGAACGAGGAAACGCAGTGCTGAGCTCTAGCTGACGTCATCATTGGACAACGTCACTGTGACATCCACCTTCCTGATTCGCTGGCGTTGGGATCTCACACACAGCGGCTCAGTCCCGAATCATTGCTCGTGCGCTTCACTCGCGTGCTCTGTGAGCTGCGCAGGGCCGGAGTGCGCACCCTCCAGAGGGCACTCGCTGTTCAGGGCGGAGTGATTTGGAGCGCAGGAGGAAGCGCTGAGCCGCACTGAGGTTTATTTACACATTTCAACTTATTTACCTCCTTCAGGCGCTTAAACTCAGTGAGAACATGAACGTCACAGCCAGGTGTGTTTATCTGCTGGAGAAGGTGTTCGCTTGCCATCCTTCCACTTGCAAGTGGTGAGTGACTTGCGCATGCCCGATATGCACTGGGATCATGTGACGTGCCGTCTAATTAGTCATGTGATTAGCGTATCCGCGTATTGGCGTTGCTGTGTGCACGCGAATCGTTTTAAAAATGTTAATCTGATGATCTGCTGATACGGTCTAATGTAAACACCACCTGAGAATCGTGCAGATCCGATGAGGTTTTTTTTTGGGGGGGGGGCGGCGTTGGAGTGTCTGATTATAATTTCATCCAAGTAAATTCTGTATTAAAATTACTAAATAAGCAAATGCCGTTACAGTCCATGAAACATAGGAAGTAGAAGTATGAGAAGAAAACAGTAAATCAGAAAGCTGCGCACGTAAAGCCAATTACGTAACTTACGTTGGACTGATGGAAATCCTTACGTGTGCAGTGAAGTGCAGCCAGCAGCAGATAATGGCGCGCAGCCAATTGGCTTTACGTGTGCAGCTTTCTGATTTACTGTTTTCTTCTCATACTTCTACTTCCTATGTTTCATGGACTGTAACGGCATTTGCTTATTTAGTAATTTTAATACAGAATTTACTTGGATGAAATTATAATCAGACACTCCAACGCCCCCCCCCCCCCCCCCCCCCCCCCCCCCCCCCCCCCCAAAAAAAAACAACTCATCGGATCTGCGCGATTCACACAAGTCCCCCAGACAGCCGTGAAAAAGGCGGCATCCGGCAAAAGGCGCGCCGTTTGCATCCATGATGATAGTGTTGCAGTCGAGTCACTAAGGCTACGTTCACACTGCAGGCTGAAGTGACTCAAATCCGATCTTTTCGCCCATATGTGACCTGTGTCCGATCTTTTATTGACAATATGAACGACACAGATCCGATTTTTTCAAATCCGACCCAGGCCGTTTGGATATGTGGTCCTAATTCCGATTCCTATCCGATCTTTTCATATGCGACTTCAGTCTGAACCGCCAGGTCGCATTCATCCGACTTACACGTCATCAACAAGCCACAAACGTCACTATTCTGCGCTGAAGTAGGCGGCGGGTCTCTCAAAAAAAGTTACAACAACATGGCGCATAATCACGGGCGCAGATAGAGGGTGGGACGGGTGGGATTCGTCCCACCCAGATTTAAATTCACCTCGCTCGGTCCCCCCCACTTATAGGGAGGAAAAAACGTCTATGCTGTCTTTCTTTGCATAAGGCAAACCTCACGGAAAAATCAAAAGACTAATTACCATTCGGTTTATTGAGGTGCACAGCAGTGTATACATAGTTGCAACAACTCGCATAAAACAGAGACTGATATTCGGTTGGTTGAGCTGCGCAGACTGCACAGGTTGCGAGCTTGAGCTTGGTTGCTATGGTAACCCACAACAAGTTTGACAGGCATATCGGGGTTGGGGTTGGTTTGCTGGCAGCTTTGTCCCCCCCAGTTTTTTGTCCCTCCCAGTTCAAAAAACGTATCTGCGCCCCTGCGCATGACATCAATGCGAGGGACGCTTCGGGCTGTGAAGGTTCTGAATCTTCTCAATGGAAGGACGCAGAGGTTAGGGAGCTGATTTCCATTTGGGGGGATGCAGCTATTCAAGCTAGATTGGATGAGTCATACCGCAACCGGGCGGTTTTACTTCCGTAAACACTGGCCATGCTCACTGCGTGTGACGTCGTCGTATCCTGCAATGCGCATGCGGAACACTTTTAGGTCGCTTTTCGTTCATACTGAGGATCACATACAAGTCGCATATATTTGTTAATGTGAACGACCTCACAAAAAAATCGGATTTCACAAAAAAATCGGAATTGAGCATTAAGCCTTGCAGTGTGAACGTAGCGTAAACCTCGAGTCCGAGTCCGGTCTCGAGTCCCCAGTGTTCAAGTCCAGGTCGTTAAAAAAAAAAAAAATCGAGTTCGCTATTGATCCGAGAACAGGACTCCAACTGCACCATTTGACGGTGGCTGTTGCTGCCTTTATGTGAAAGCCTCTCTGCTACTGTGTCGGACTAACGTTACTGCTCAGCCGCCGCATTTTAGTTAACAGGCTACAAATAAAAAGCTCAGCAAGCCCCGCCCACTATCAACAGGGCAAATAACATGAGCGTTAACACTAGCTAGTTCATCGCTCAGCAAGCCCCGCCCACTATCAACATCGCAATGAACATAGCATGTCACTTCCTTCTCTGGGTGGAGTCTTGCTAAATGACGATCGAAGTTCGAGGTCGTCCCCGTCGTCTCCTCGATAGTTCTTCTACATATGGAACACACAGCAGTGCATTTTTTCCCACTGCACGAGAAGTCTGTATAAGCAAAGCGGACAATCCTAGGGGCTTCTCTCCAGGCATTTTAGCGCCATTAATGTTAGTTTGTTCCTGAACATGACATACGTATGAACAGGTGAATGTGCGTTCTCTTGCAGGAAATTAGTATGAAATTAACGTAGATATAAATATCTTACGCCAAATTTTTTATGCCATGTTGCAAAAAGTAAAGAAGAAAATCCGAGTCAAGTCACGAGTCCTTAAAACGAAGGCACGAGTCAGACTCGAGTACTACAAGCCTGATATAAAGTGGTATACATCCGTCCAAGATGATTTTTCCAAACGAATCTGTTCAGGTTCAAAGGATATTTGTCATGGTTTGAAATAATCCTTCACACCGTCGTGCTGTCAAGGTCTGCAGTGATTTGACTTGTGTTTTTGATTTTTCCAAAACCTACCACAGCAGAGCAGAGCATTGCCCTATTGTATGTTTTTCAACCCGAAAGCTGATTACTTTTCTTTTTCTGCGTTGATCACTGTTAAGTGTTTCGTCTTTCCTCAGGATGCAGACAAAAACATCATTAAGTGGCTGAAAGAGAACGGACGGCTGGTGAACACAAGCTCTTATAAACACAACTACCCTTTCTGCTGGAGGTGAGTGTGGGGGGGGGATCATCGATATTGACTCGGGTTCCAACCTTAATGAAGAGTTTATAAACAACCATTTATTCCAACAAATAATTTCAGGCTTTCTGGAGAGTCAGCCGGTTATTACCACTGATTATACCATGACCATGGGAAATACTCGTTTGTGATTAATTCCTCGTTCTCAAAATGGAGATCTGGCCGAGATTAGTGCGCCTAATCCGAATTAAGCAGATGAAGTGTAACCATGACGACGATCGCGGGCTAAATAACAGTGGAGGCTCGAACGGTAATTACGCCTCGCTATCAAACTCCTGAATGACGGTAAGAAAATAAAAGCACAGATGTTATCGTCGCTCTCGTTCGTACTTTGTTGTTACAAAGCAGCTTTACAGTAGGGCTGTAACGATACACCCAACTCACGATTCGATTCGTATCGCGATTTTTGACCCACGATTCGATACGCCCATGATTTTTTTTTAAATGTTTTTTTTAAAGTAGTAAATGGGCAATTCCATGTAAATGTCAACCTCACCATGCAAAAATAAAGCAACATGTAATACATCAAAACCACTCCCAGAGATATCACCTAGGCCTGTATTTTACAGATGTGAATAAGTTGAACCAATTTGTAACCAACCTAATACGTCACTGTCAGTCTTTCTTTCTTATAATGTAAAACCCAAGCTAAAATCAACTTTGATCATGTACAATTCTATATTATTGCCACAAGCCGCAGAAATGTATGCTAAAATCCACAAAACAATAACCATCCTAAATATTATTTAAGAACTTTGATAGTTTTAGCTGATATTTAGAGAGTTTTTCAAAGGGTTATGGTGGTTAAATTGCTGATTTTCTAAACATATGCCATGTCTATTTCAGACGCGTCACATCCATAACGGAATTTCGTCACATCCATAACGCTGACTTTTCCTTCCGAAACTCTGCATGAAATACAAAATATTTTAAACAAAGATTTTTTAATATTCACCTTGGACCCCTCTATCAAACGGATATCTCCATTTCGACATTAGGTTTACAATTTCACAGAGTTTGATAAAAATGTACAGTCACCCAAGAAAAGTGATACTTTTTCTGTCACATCCATAACGCATCTTTTATTGGCGTTTTCTGGCATGCCCTAGATGTACTATGGGAATTGTTCTTGTTCTGTCACTTCTCCAGTATGGCACAGCCTTAAAATATGCAACACCTGTTTAAATACTGGGAGACAATAAAACATGCACTGGGTCATTTGTTGCCATTTTGAGTTCAAGTGTCACGTCCATAACGCTGGAATTGCTCACATGTGACTTATTAACATTTACTTACGTACATTAACTATTTAATAACAAATAATTCAGACCACTGCAGAGAATGAGTAATATGTATGCAAAAATGAACAAATGTATATCCAAAGATTGTTTTATTTCTCAAAAATAATACTGTTGAGCCGGAAGCTCTGTTTTTTTCGGTTCTGAAAAAGTCATTTTTCCAAATCGTGTAAATCCGTTAAGATTTTTTTTTTGGGGGGGGTGGCTCTCTCACGGTCTCACTCTCATAGCGCCAATGATTTTCTGTGATCGCGGAAAACAGATGGAAATTACGGAATTTTATGGTGAAACATTGCTCGCGTGTCAAAATGTATCTGCCGCAGAAGGCTTCCGCCCAAGCAGACATGCCTTCAGTGTTGCCAGATATTGCTAACGTTTTCCACCCCAAAATATGTTCAAAACCAGCCAAAAAGCACCTAAACCCGCCCAATCTGGCAACACTGCATGCCTTTCCGGTCAAGTGATTGTGATTGGCTTGTGGCACACCTAGCCAGCCAATGAGCTGCTTGTTTACAGATTCGCTCCCCGCGTCGCAACCAGAATGGCGACCGCTTAAAAGAAATGAATGCTCTGCCAGTGGCGAGTGTGGACGTTGCGTGACTCGCAGAAGATTGTCGCAGGTCGGCGAAAAAATGACTTACTAATAGATATAAAAAATAAAAGTAATTTAAGTAAGTTTAAAATGTAATTTAAATAAAAAGTAAAGTATTCATAAATTGAAGTTTGGAAGCGCCTCTGTTTTTGGGCTGAGGAGAAGTTTGAAAGGGTGTACTGCGATTCTGCCTTCTTGTATCGCGATACGGATCGTGGCTCTGCGTATTTCGATACGCATATCGTTACAGCCCTACTTTACAGGAATCCAGATGTAGGGTTCGATGCCATGGAAAAACTCCTTGAGGGGGAAAAAACGTTGATGTATCTGGGTGACTCCAGATAGTGGGATTATAAGCCATCACTCTTCCACAGCTTGATCCTCTAAAGCAGGCATCACCAAATGGCAGACCTCGATCCGGACCCAGTGATGGTTCTGTCCGGACCCGTGACCAATGGTAAATTCACGAGATTAAGTAATTTTCATGAAGCATTATTTTGGACGGTCGTGGTTATTGACAGCGGGCGCTGCTACTCCAGTTAATACGACAACAGCTTCACTCAGTTGAGCCAATAAAATCGTTAGTTTACCCAGCGCACCACAGCAGAGCAACAAGCAGAGAGGAAGAGAGTTAAGTTCAGAGACAACCGACCGAGACAACATGGCTTGCTCCAAAAGGCGGCGGAAAGTAGACAAGGAAAATCGTTGTTTTAAAGATGAATGGACGGAGAAATATATGTTCATTCTTCCGGCGAGCAGTTCAAAACCAGTGTGCCTCATATGCTCCGAAAACGTGGCGTTAATTAAAAGCGGCAACGTGAAGCGCCACTACGAAACAAAGCACAGCTCTTTTGAGCAAAGTTATCCCCTGAAGTCTGAGCTGAGGGCACGCAAAATAACCCAACTGCAAGCACAGTATGACAGGTCTACCCGACTCATCACACATACATTTACAGCCCAGCAACGTGCAAACGAATGTTCCTTAAAAGTAGCGTGGATTTTGGGGCAACATAAACACATTGGAGTGTGTTCCCTGGTCTAACCAAAGGAGCACTGCACACCTTGACTATGTTTGGATCGACTTACAGCTGTGAGTCAGCTTTTTCCACTATGAACATTGCCAAAACCAAGTACCGTTCTAGGCTCAACAATGAACACCTACATATCTGCATGAGAATGGCACTAACTCCATTCCAACCAAGATTTAAATTACTGGCAGGTCAGCCACATGCCCGTTTTTCTCATTAAGAAGAGTAAAAGAAGAATTAAAAGAGAAAAGTTCAAAGAAAAATGTTCTGTTTGCATTTCCCCCCCAAAAAGCCACTTGTTTTCTGAAGATGTGGACTTTTTTTCTTGAAAAGTAGGCCCTCTTTTTTTTTTTTTTTTTTAGGCTGGGACCTCCTTATTTTAAGAACAAAGAAGAGAAAATGTTGTCAATGCTCTGTTTGCACTTTTTAGTTAAAGGTCCCATGGCATGAAATTTTCACTTTCTGAGGTTTTTTAACGTTAAAATGAGTTCCTCTGACCTTCTTAAGTCACCCCAGTGGCTAGAAATTTCATAATGTGTAAACCAAACTATGCCCAACATTTAAGAATGGCGCGTCAAAACGGCGCGTTGATAAGCTCTTCCCTTTACTACGTCAGCAAGGGAGATGATCCCCACGCCCCCCTCTGGATTCCCACCCACTGTATGGATTGCCCCGCCCAGTTGTAGTGAGGAGACCATAGAGGACACAACAACATGGCATCACCTAAGCAAGCGAAACATGGAAATTGCGCTGTACATGGATGTGACAACACAGAAAAGAGTCTGTTTTTACTGCCGACGGGAGAGCCCCTGAAGACGCAGTGGCTTAATTTTATTTACTTCAATAATACGCCGTCGAGTCTACCTAAGACGGTGTATGTTTGTCGGAAGCATTTTCCTGAGGAATGTTTCCACAACTTGGGACAATACAGGGCAGGTTTTGCACATCAACTGTCACTGAAGCCTGGGTCCGGACCAAGCATCCCTGCCGCATCAGCAACAAACACCGAACAAGTAAGTGTATAACTGGTCGTTTTGCCGTGTTTTAAAATCGGTGCGTTAGCCTAGCAATGGCTACATTAGCTGTGCAGCTAACCGCTTCCTGCAGTTAGCCAGGTACTCTGCGCTACAAAACTAAAGAGCATGCAGCATGCTCTGTTAAACTGAGTTTAGTCTGGAAATTGACTGTAACTTATGAGCTTATGTTTGACTATTGCTCCGCAATGCATGTCTTCTGTTGGATAAGCAATATGTTGCTGTAGTTGCTGCTTCTATCCTCTTTGGTTATGGAGTGCGTGTTCAAGCCTAGGGTATTATACGTTTGTAAACTACCACTCCGAACACTCTCACTCTCTGTTCTCTGTGTCACGTTGAGTTTACGAAAGGAGTCCGAGGGAGAACGGGGTTTTGTCTTAGCAGCGTGGCTACAGGCGCTGATAGCAGCGAGTATGTGTGCGCGCAGCTTGGTCAAGCCCCTCCCCCTCCCCCCATGGCCCGCCCCCACCCTCTACCCTTCCCCGCCTCCTGCTTCTCATTAGCAAAACGACGCACTGGGAAAAGCGCTGAAATGGGGCTTTCTCCCAGGAGGCTATATTTACGTGCCGAGGGTTCATTTCGAGAAAGGCTGCGGATATAACATCCGGAAGCCTCCACGAGCCCGTTTAAAGCATCAACAAACCACCATGCCATGGGACCTTTAATGTTTTCTGAGTTGACTTTTTTACTTGAAGTGTAGACCTTCAATTCTTCAGGTTGGGACTGCTTTAATTTAAGAGAAAAAGGAGTTATTCCACTCTGTTTCACTTTTTTATTTATTTTATGCTGAGGTTTCTGTTTTCTTTAATCTGAAATAAAGGCCTTGAATTTATTTTCCTGGGACTACCGTACTTTTATTTATGGTAAAAGAGATAGTTGTGCACTCGGTTCATTTCCTGCATTGGAAATGAACAATAAATATTGTTGAAACCATATGAAAATGTGGACATAGGGGAAGGCTATAAGACACAAGCTGGACTTCGGGTCGGACCTTCTACTTGGACAAAATTTAATAACTGGACCTCAGTGACTTTTAATTGAATACCCCTGCTCTAAAGTCAAGCAGTACTGGGTGTGCTGACAGGATGTGCAGTATGTTTGGAATAAGAGTCCTGGGATGAGCACAGGGCAGCCTTTACGATAACGGCAGCAGTTCTTCGGATCGCGTCTGCCGTATCCAGGTGAGATTATCCACTGGAGACCTGGGTCTGGTTGTTCAAAACACAGTTATCTTTTAACCAGTGGGTTAACTCACTATTTCACATTATGGTGAATATAACCTACCGTTAAACTGTTGTTGAAAACTCCGTTAAAGTTAGCACACCTCCCAGCCTCCGTTATCTTTTAACCAAGTGGTTATGTAAACATCAAAATGGCGTTCATCTTCCAGGCGAACGCTGCTGGCATGTTCCCGATTTGTTAATGCACGCCGTCCAAAACAATTCAGACAAGGACCAAACGAGTGACTTCGATACCATGAGGCAGAACTTCGACATGAGTACTGATTTGTCGTGGAAACGTAAATAGACATGGGAAAACCAGAGTAGTTTTTAACACCGTTTTTTCTGTCGCCGATGTTTCAATTACGCTCTCAGCAAAATGTTGAAAGCATTTATGATTTAGTTCAAGAAAAGTAATCTTCGTCACGAGTAGATCTATGACCTGATGAAATTTCCGTCTTGACACCTCCCGTGAGGCCGCTGAAACTGGCAGTGTCCTTCAGCAGATCAATTACGCGGGAAGTGGCCTGGCTTAGTTCTGGTGATGGGGGACCTCCGCCCGTCTTCCTTTGATGAATTTGCCTGTCTGAATATTCCTTCTCGGCCTTTCTGGACATACTGGACCACTTCTGTTCTCTTTCATCTCATCCACTGTCCTCAACGCCACCCCTTTCAGGTGATATCCTGCCACAAACTCATTGGTTATGCCACTGCTGTGTTTAGAAGCGAGGATTTGATGATTCTCCTCCACCAATGTTGGTATCAAATTTTCTTCGTCCAGAGAAAAGTTCTTGTTTCTCTTCTTTCATTTCTTCATGGAAGAACAGTCGAGCGAAGCAGACGTAAAATCGGCCATCTTGTCACAAAGGTGGGTGTGGGATTGATTTTGACATGGTGGGACGTCATAACCAATTGGTTTGCTAACGGTGTGGTTAAATTAGCCTCAAGAAACGATTTTTTTTTTAACGGCTGGTTAACTAGCGGTAGGTTAAAATTTTAACGGATGGTTGCGGGTTAACCTGCCGTTAAAAGAACCATGTTTTGAACAACCGGACCCTTGGGAATAAAATGGTTTTGGGGAGTGCACATCTTTTAGCGTGTCTAGTGGCAGAGTGTGAATCACAAGGGGAGAAACTCCAAGCAGAAGTACAACCCCGATTCCAAAAAAGTTGGGACAAAGTACAAATTGTAAATAAAAACGGAATGCAATAATTTACAAATCTGAAAAACCACAATCAAAAATAAAAAAAAAAATAAAAATCTGAAAAATCTGAAAAATCAAAATCTACATCCAAATTCCTGTAAAGCTCCCTTGTAATGATTGTTGTTAAAAGCGCCAATGAAATACACTACCGTTCAAAAGTTTGGGGTCACTTTGAAATGTCCTTATTTTTGAAAGAAGAGCACTGCTCTTTTCAATGAAGATCACTTTAAACTAATCAGAAATCCACTCTATACATTGCTAATGTGGTAAATGACTATTCTAGCTGCAAATGTCTGGTTTTTGGTGCAATATCTCCATAGGTGTATAGAGGCCCATTTCCAGCAACTCTCACTCCAGTGTTCTAATGGTACAATGTGTTTGCTCATTGCCTCAGAAGGCTAATGGATGATTAGAAAACCCTTGTACAATCATGTTAGCACAGCTGAAAACAGTTGAGCTCTTTAGAGAAGCTATAAAACTGACCTTCCTTTGAGCAGATTGAGTTTCTGGAGCATCACATTTGTGGGGTCGATTAAATGCTCAAAATGGCCAGAAAAATGTCTTGACTATATTTTCTATTCATTTTACAACTTATGGTGGTAAATAAAAGTGTGACTTTTCATGGAAAACACAAAATTCTCTGGGTGACCCCAAACTTTTGAACGGTAGTGTAAAATTGAATTGTATTAAAGTAACATACTTGCTGTAGGAGATCCTGATAATAAAAATGATCTTGATGCCATGTAATGGATGTAACTGGTTGGCGTTATAGTATACTGTACTATAAAATTTCAGAGGATGGGTTCTCTTTTGAGTCCGGTTCCTCTCAGGGTATGTGCTGTGATTGCGCTCTAATCAGGAACAGGTCCATGGTAATTCGTTCTGATGGTGCTGCTTGGTTGTAGTCTGTAGGTGTGCACTCCTGTTGTTCTATCTTGTTCATGTCAGCCCAGTGGATTGTCACATCAGTCGTACAAAAAAAACTTCCACACACTGGAAAAAGTACTTTCAAATAGTTTTTATAATACTATGTTCATCATTCAACTGCCAGGCAGTTCATCTACACTTCATCACTTCCACATGTTTTTCAGAAGTCTGTGCAGAAGTCTGTGTGTGTGACCTTTCTGGTTTAAGCGTCATTAAATCAGCGCCGCATGCTGCATCGAGAGAAGCATTGATGAGGAAAGCAGGTCATTTAACATAAGCATATCTTTCTCAGTACGTCCTCGGCTGCCTCAGCACTCGCAATAAGCCTCATCCGAAACTTGCCTTAAGCACTTAATCACCTCTTCTTCACTATTGATGAAGGTGTCTGATATTAGACTTTGCACACACGTTAATTTGCCATTTGCTGTTTAAGTTGAGGACAAACTGCAGCTCAGGAGAAAAGATGATGGTGCGCTTGGAGCATTTTGTGGATGGGTTGGATGAACAATCGATTCTGATCTAATTCATTTCATCTGAATTCTACAGAATTTTCCAGTATTTTAAGGGGCATTCACACTTGTTAGGCCATTTTCTGAATCTAGATCAGAGCAAGTTTGATACTTTTGTGTGTGTGTGGGTTTATACTCCCCGTAAACAAATATAGGAATTACCTTGGGGCGGCACGGTGGTGTAGTGGTTAGCGCTGTCGCCTCACAGCAAGAAGGTCCGGGTTCGAGCCCCGTGGCCGGCGAGGGCCTTTCTGTGTGGAGTTTGCATATTCTCCCCGTGTCCGCGTGGGTTTCCTCTGGGTGCTCCGGTTTCCCCCACAGTCCAAAGACATGCAGGTTAGGTTAACTGGTGACTCTAAATTGACCGTAGGTGTGAATGTGAGTGTGAATGGTTGTCTGTGTCTATGTGTCAGCCCTGTGATGACCTGGCGACTTGTCCAGGGTGTACCCCGCCTTTCGCCCGTAGTCAGCTGGGATAGGCTCCAGCTTGCCTGTGACCCTGTAGAACAGGATAAAGCGGTTAGAGATAATGAGATGAGATGGGTCACTAAACCGGAATGATCCATGAAAAACAGGATTTTTTTTTCCAATCACTTATAACTGTTAATTTTCATGATATTTTCAGTCAGTTTTTGTTATCCTCCGTCGACCAAAAGGGGATTATGTCGTGGCCATGTCCCTCCTGGGAAAAGTGCTCACCTTCTGAAATCAACTCCTCTCCCAGTCTTTGGAGGAATTTCACAAAACTTGGCAGGATTCTTTGTTGTACGTCAGTAATACGCATATTGCAATTTCGTTCAATTGGGTCACATTTTACCAGACTTACAGCCCTTGATTACCAAAATTATACTTTAACAATTTCATGAGTGTGTTTTCCTTCTGAAATCAACTCCTCTCACAATTTTTGGAGGAATTTCATGAAACTTGGCAAGAGGCATTATTATATGTCGGTAGTATGCATATTGTTTTGTTCAATTCGGTCACGTTTTACCAGAGTCGTGGCCCTTGATTAACAACCTTGTACTTTGACAATTTCATGAAGGTGTGCTTGCCTTCTGACATCAACTCCTCTCACAATTTTTGGATGAATTTCTCGAAGCTTGGCAAAAGGCCTTGTTATATGACGGTAATACGCATATTGCGATTTAATTTTGTTTGTGAAACTTTTTATCCGAGTTTTGACCCTTGATTAAATAACTTTTGGCCCTTTTCCACTACCCTTTTTCAGCTCGCTTCAGCTCACTTCAGCTCACTTCAGCCCGACACGGCTCGCGTTTCGACTACCTCAGAGCAGCGCAACTCAGCTCGCTTCAGCCCTGCTTAGCACCCAAAACTCGCACGGTTTTGGAGTGGGGCTGAAGCGAGCCAAACTGAGCCGAGTGGGGCTAGGGGCGTGAGGAGACAATCCCCTGTGCACTGATTGGTGAGGAGGAGTGTCCTCACATGCCCACACACGCCCCGCGAGCACGCTGGGATCTGTAAACACCGTAAACCCGGAAGAAGAAGAATTACAAATTACGAGAATTTCTGAAGCCTTATGCGCCTCGCCTCATCTATATGCTCTTGCCAGTATCTGTCCGCGTTGTCGGTGACAACAAGCCACAGCACCAAGACCAGCAACACTAATGACTCCATGTCCTCCATGTTTATTGTTTACTCTCCGGGTCGTGAGACTACCGCTTAAAAGCTCACTGATGTCACTGTTTGCGCCGCCTAACGACATCACGTGACGTCCACCCACTTTTGCTAACTCCACCCAATGTGTCCACCCACTTCCAGCCAGCACGGTTCAGCGCGGTTGTAGTCGAAATGCAACTCCAACAGCCCCGCTCAGCTCGACTCAGCCCAACTCAGCCACATTGGTAGTGGAAAAGCGGCATTTGACAATTTCATCAGGGTGTGCGTTCTTCTGAAATCAACTCCTCTTACAGTTTGTGGAGGAATTTCACCAAACTTGGCAAAAGGCTTTGTTGCATGATGGCAATACACATATTGAAATTTCGTTTAATTTGGGCAAATTTTCCCAGAGTTATGGCCTTGATTATTAACAAACTTGTACTTTTGGCAATTTCATCAAGGTGTGCTTGCTTTCTGAAATCAACTTCCCTCACAATTTGCGAACGGAGATTATGTCGTGGCGATGTCTGCCCGTCCATCCCAGGAAGGGTACTCACCTTCTGAAATCAACTCCTCTTGCGATTTTTGAAGGAATTTCACGAAACTTGACAGGACTCTTTGTTTTATGTCAGTAATACCACATATATTGTAATTTTGTTCAAATCAGTCGCATTTAAGACAGTTATGGCATAGTTGCCAGCGGGGGATATTGTGCTCAAGTAAATGGCACTCAAGCACAGATAACATGGAGCTAGTGTGAAACAAATGATTAAATAATAATTATATAAATACCCAGTTTAAAACAGGTTTCTTGCATCCAACTTATTTTCTCTGTTAATTCGTTGATCCAGATATCCAGAGCGTTTTGCATTTCTGCAGCGCTACAGCTCTGTCATTTGGCTTTGCTCGCACAAAATTAATCTATTTGAATGAAGACCATCCCGTATTTTGTTTGTTAGGCAGAAAAGCCACAATGTACTTACGTATTTAGTCTTTGCTCATGTGGACTCATCTAGTATATGAGAAACTTAGAATGTGCTGAATGGTTTATTTAGATGAATCAAAAAAGACAAATATAATGCAATAAAAATCGTATTCCTGTTGATTTGGTACAATTGTATTATTAATCATAAATGACTTATTAAAGATTGTACACTCACGATCTACTTTATTAGGAGCACCTATGCACCTGCACATTCATGCAGGTAACTAATCATGTGGAAGCAGTACAGTGCATAATATCATGACCAGTCGAGCGCTTCAGTTAATGTTCACTTCAAACATCAGAATGGGGGAAAAACCATGATCTCTGTGACTTTCGCTCTGGCATTGTTGTTGGTGCCAGATGTGCAGGTTTGAGTATTTTTAGAAACTGCTGATATCCTGGGGTTTTCACACACAACAGTCTCTAGAGTTTCACACAGAGTGGTGCGGAAAACAAAAAAACATTGAGTGAGCGGCAGTTCTGTCGGTGGAAACGTCTTGTTGATAAGAGAGGTCAGAGGACAATTTCCGGATTGGTTCGAGCCTCCAGGAAGGATATCGTAACTCATATAATCACTCTTTACAACTGTGCTGAGCAGAAAAGCATCTCAGCATGCTCAGAACAATGAACCTTGAGGTGGATGAACTACAGCAGCAGAAGACCACGTCAGGTTCCACTCTTGCCAGTCAAGAACAAGAAATCGGAGGCTATCGTAGGCACAGATCATTGTCCAGTGTTCCTCTTTTTTTTTTTTTTTCTTCCTTCTCTCCAACAGTGTGGCCACATCACCCAGGTGCTTAATATAATATTTTTCCCTTCGCCAACTTTGTTGGAGGTTATGTTTTTGCCTGTTTGTACGTTCCCATTGTCGCTCAAAAAGTAGTGAACAGCTTTTGATGAAATTTTGAGGAAAAGTGAGCCATGGGCCAAGAAACAATTGATTAGGTTTTGATGCAAATCTGAATATATGCCCTGGCAGAGGTATACATTGTACCGAGTGCCCTTCTAGGATCTCACCAAGTTTCCCAGTGTGATCACCCTACCTTCACTAAAAGTACACAAAATATGCCCTTTATCTTTTATTTACATGTCATGACGCAATTAAAATATCCATTCCATACTGTATATTAAATAACCTAATACAGATGTTGCAATTGGGTATAATTACTGTATTTTTGTAAATGTTTTTCTGACAGGTCTGACACCCCGCTAATCTACAAAGCTGTGCCCAGCTGGTTTGTGAGAGTCGAATGCATAGTGGATAAACTTCTGGAAAACAACGACAAATGCTACTGGTGAGACACTAAATTACATCCGGGTTGTTTTACAATCAGGGTACAAAGTTTGTGTCACAGGGGTCCAAAATTCAAATTGATTCAAACTGGTTCTTGTACCAGTTTTTAAGTGAAGGACAAGTTAAAGAACAGATTTCAGGTAATTTTTTGACGTGCGTGTATGGTAGTTTTGTGTAATCTGCTATAAGATAAAGAAGATTAAGTGGAGCTTTAAGCAGGGCTGGGAGAAACAAATGAAGTGATTCTCGGAGAGGACATTTTTTTTGGACAATTCAGAATCCACTACTTCCATAGTGCTTTTAAATATAAGGCTGTAAGCTTTGTGTTAGTTGTCTCTAATATTTATGTCCCAATATCTTGACCACATTTTAGGATGAAAATAATCATTTTAGATATGTTATTTTATATTGAAAAATTAGCTGTCTCGGAGAGGACATTTTTTGGACACAATTGCATACTAATTTGATCAAAATAGTCTGAAAACTTACTGGCGTTCAACATTAAAACTTAACTATGTTTCCAATGATATGGAACCAAATATTTGTTTTATGGTATAAAGAATGATGTAAGTGCATCCCTTTTGGAGCTACCTGTGGTCAAAAAAAGCACTTTTTCTAAATGACACGAGTAATTTTGCTAAATATGACACACATATTGCCATACATTCACCAAAAATAACGTTATCACCAATTTTTTTTTTTTGCATGGTAAATAGAGCTATCACAGGGCTACAATAAACAACCAAGTTTATTTAGTCAAGCCTTTTGATATTGAAGATAAGTGTTAAATGTGATTTTTAGCTTGCGTACCCTGATTGTAAAACAGCCCATACTATACTGTGACAGTAGTTGCCACTACAATGGAATATGGAGTTGCTGTATTATTGCCTGGTGTCCAGGTATCAATATTTTTGTCTTTATTTATCCTTTATTCATCTGAGATTAAAAATTTCTTTAGCAAGTTAAGCCATGCCCATGTAAGTCAAATTAACACAAGCATGTATACATTTGCCTCAATATTAATACCACTTCACTTTTTTTTTTAATTTAATTAAAATTTTTTTTTATTGGCAGGTATGTGGACACACACGAGGAATTTGACTCCGGTTTCACTTAGCTCTCATAGTACAAAACAGATAAAAAGCATATACACAAACAAACAAAAAATGGTGCAATAGGTGCATAGTGCAAAGTAATCCAAGTAAGTCAAGTATGAAATAGATAACTATAAAGTATACAGTGTGCACAGAATGACGGTATGAGTGTGCAGATATTTTACAAGTGATATTACTGATATATGAATCTGGATTTTAGCTGTTCATCACAGAAAGGATTTTCCCTTGTGGTGCAATATGGTGCATAGTGCAAAGATGAAATAGTAAATATAAGTAACAGTGAGCACAGAATGACAGTATGAGTGTGCAGATATTTTGCAAGTGATATTACTGATAGATGAATCTGGATTTTAGCTGTTCATCACAGAGACAGCCTGAGGGGAAAAAACTATTCTTGTGTCTGGTTGTTTTTGCATACAGTGATCTATATCGCCTCCCTGAGGGGAGAAGATTAAACAGTTTGTGACCAGGGTGTGATGGGTCCACAGAGATGTTACCTGCCCGTTTCCTGACTCTGGACAAGTATAGGTCTTGGATGGAGGGCAGGTTGACACCAATAATTTTCTCTGCAGACCTTATGCCGCTTTTCCACTACAAACGCGGCTGAGTCGGGCTGAGCCGTGCTGTGCTGAGCCGTGCCATGCTGAGTCGGGCTGAGCGGGGCTGTTGGAGTTGCATTTCGACTACAACCGCGCTGAACCGTGCTGGCTGGAAGTGGGTGGACACATTGGGTGGAGTTAGCGAAAGTGGGTGGACGTCAGGTGATGTCGTTAAGCAGCGCAAACAGTGACATCAGTGAGCTTTTAAGCGGTAGTCTCACGACCCGGATAGTAAACAATAAACATGGAGGACATGGAGTCGTTAGTGTTGCTGGTCTTGGTGCTGTGGCTTGTTGTCACCGACAACGCCAACAGATACTGGCAAGAGCGTATAGATGAGGCGAGGCGCATAAGGCTTCAGAAATTCTCGTAATTCGTAATTATTCTCCTTCCGGGTTTACAGATCCCAGCGTGCTCGCGGGGCGTGTGTGGGCATGTGAGGACACTCCTCCTCACCAATCAGTGCACAGGGGAGTGTCTCCTCACGCCCCCAACCTCACTCGGCACGGCTTGGCTCGCTTCAGCCCCACTCCAAAACGGTGCGAGTTTTAGGGGCTAAGCAGGGCTGAAACGAGCTGAGTCGTGCTGGTTTTTGGTAGTCGAAACGCGAGCCGTGTCGGGCTGAAGTGAGCTGAAGCGAGCTGAAGTGAGCTGAAAAAGGGTAGTGGAAAAGGGCCATTATTGTCCATTGCAGTCTGTTGTTCTCCTGTTTGGTGACCGATCCAAACCAAACAGTGATGGAAGAGCAGAGAACAGACTGAATGATGGTAGAGTAGAATTGTGTCAGCAGCTCCTTAGGCAGGTTGAGCTTCCTGAGCTGGCGCAGAAAGTACAACCTCTGCTGAGCCTTTTTGATGATAGTGACTGTGTTGGTCTCCCACTTCAAGTCCTGAGAGATTGTGGAACCCAGAAACCTGAAGCTTTCAACAGCAGTCACAGTGTTGATGGTGATGGGCAGCAGAGTGGGGGGGGGGGGGGGGGGGGGTTTCCTCTTAAAGTCCACTGTCATCTCCACAGTTTTGAGCATGTTCAGCTCCAGATTGTTCTGACCACACCACCAGACCAGCCGTTCAACCTCCCGTCTGTATGCAGACTCGTCACCGTCTCGGATGAGGCCGATGACTGTTGTATCGTCCGCAAATTTCAGGAGTTTAACAGACGGGTCTCTTGAGGTGTAGTCGTTGGTATAAAGGGAGAAGAGCAGTGGGGAGAGCACACACCCTTGGGGGGCACCAGTGCTGATAGTCCGAGTGCTGGATATGATGCTCTCCATCCTCACCTGCTGCTTCCTGTCAGTCAGGAAGTTTGTAATCCACTGACAGGTGGAGGAGGGCACAGTGAGCTGGGTGAGCTTGGTGTGGAGGATGTCTGGAACAATGGTGTTGAATGCCGAACTGAAAAACATTTAAATACTGCAATATTTGTCCAAAAAGTTTTTTTCTTAATTATACAGAAAAAAAGTCTTAATGGAAAATTGGGCATAGAAGATAATTAAAAGCGTGTAACAATAGCCAATGGAAATTAAGACGTACAGACATTTTGAAGTCTATAACACATTCTAATTTATTGAAAAATTTTTGTAATTTTTTTTAAAGTAACATTTTCATATTTGCTTTTTGAAGGTGTTTTACATTATCAGTGCATGTGCAATAATGGTTCAAAGTCCTCATACTGTGATTGGGCAGCATTCTAAGCGTGACTGATTTTCCATTTTGTTTGATGGTTTTTGGCTTTTCATTTGTACTTGTAATAAATTTTCTATTGTGCTGAAGTAACAAAACAATCTGCCTACAAGCTAAGAGGCAAATATCGAACATATTTGTGAAAGCTTCATTACTATATATACAGCAAGTTCTGTTTGTCTGTAGGTTTGTTGTCTGCCTGTAAGCAGGATTGCACAAAACCTAACTACCTGATTTTCATGAAACTTGGTGGAACGGTGTAGCATTGGCCAAGGAAGAACCGATTAAATTTTGGAGTTGATCTGAATCACGGGGCGAGTCCACGAACTTCATTTCACTTTCTCAAACCTTGCGAGATACATCACTTGGCCTTGGTGGGTCTGCGCTCGACAATGCTATACATCTTAAAATCCAGTTGATGGTAATAAAGTTCAGTCGTGACAAAATATAGCCAGTGTAGAAACACAATGACTCCAATCCACATTCATGGGTACCAGTAATCCTCCAGGATTCACATATAAACACACAATTCAAATAGTTTTGGAAATATATCAAGACACAGAAAGTAATTGCGGTTGCAGGTTTGCATATCGTAGAAGAGTCGACTGTGGTCCTGGGTAGAGGTCTGTGCTCTGAGTGCCCTTCTAGTTTATTGCATTGTGTCCACGACTTTAGCTAGCTATGAGGACAATGGGGCTAGAACCTCAGTTTTATTTGTTAGGAGTGGTGTATCTCCACTTCACAGCAATTTCCTGATAATATGGTGGCAGAACTTTGCCTGTTATGGAAAAAAAGAACAACCAACCATACAAATTAGCACCCTAAGTCTATCCAGTCCAAAGTAATGAGAAGTTCTTAAACCACCTCAGGGCACACGGGAAGGAGGCATTACGTTTATCTATAGATGTGATCTCCCATTGTGTTTGATGGTTTGTAAAATGCAAAAGCTCACTATTTATTTATTCATTTATTCCTTCGTCCATCCATCCATACTCACTCACTCACTCACTCACCCATCCACCCACTCACCCATCCATCCATCCATCCATCCATCCATCCATCCATCCATCCATCCATCCATCCATCCATCCAATGCTTTTCTTGTATCCCATCCAACCTTAGCGGTAAGTGCCTTTGTGAAGAGCAGAATGTCTACTGCCTGCACTATTGCATAATACATCTTGGGCGGCATGGTGGTGTAGTGGTTAGCACTGTCATTTCACAGCAAGAAGGTTCTGGGTTTGAGCCCAGCGGCTGACGAGGGCCTTTCTGTGTGGAGTTTGCATGTTCTCCCCGTGTCTGTCTGGGTTTCCTCCGGTTTCCCCCACAGTCCAAAGACATGCAGTTAGGTTAACATGAGGCAGCTGTGACACAACTGTTCCATGGGCACTGTAGCACAACTGCCTACTGCTGTGTGTGTGTGTGTGTGTGTATATATAAATAAAAGTGCGCATATATATATATAAATATATATATATATATATATATATATATATATATATATATATATATATATATATATATATATAAATAAAAGTGCGCATATATATATATATATATATATATATATATATATATATATATATATATATAAATATAAAAATGTGTGTGGGTGCGCTCATTGCTCACTTGTGTATGCATGTGTGTGTTCATTGCTTCAGATGGGTTAAATGCAGCGGTTAAATTTCACTGTGTGCTTAAGTCTGTGCTTGAGTGTACGTGTGACAAATAAAGGCTTCTTGGCTTCAAGAATATTGTACAGGCATAAGAGGGCACATCATTTGAGCATAATTTGAACATCCTCTAAGTGACTAGAAAGTAGAATTGGAACTTCACGTTTGAGCTTCAAGTGCTGGCCAGCGTCCTTTTATTTCCCAGGAGTCTGCATTCAGGCCATTTTGCTCTAATGTGGCTGCCGTTCTGAAATTAATCACCCGCAAGGACAGAGAGATCGAGGAAGAGGACGCGTAGAGAATTGTAATGATGAGATTGTACTGCAGCTTTGGACTTGACTGTTTATATTCACTCTCTGCAGCTGAATCGTACTCCAGTGCTTTACAGTTCAGTTCACATATAAATCGATCATACGATACATTTTTGGTCTGAGGTTTGCTTATTTGGTTTTACAGTGGAGTGCAGATGGAAACGTGGCTAACCTATAAAGGATACCATGGGACCATAATGGGGTAACCACATGGGTAACTTAACCCAGGGGAACAGTAATTATGACATCAGCTTAGCATGGGCTGACCATATTGGTCATCACAGTGGACAACAGTTTCAGTGGCCCATTAGTTTATATTCAGTAATGGGGATGTAATCGAATGTGACTGCCTTGTTTGAAATGAACAGATGATGTGTTCTGAACACTAAAGATGTGACTCAGGACCGGGATCCTGGGACTGTTGCACAAGGCTTTTACTTTCATACAGGAACAAGCAAGTGGTCAGGTGGAAAGCTCACGGAACAAACAAAGACCAAGTTCATTAATCTTTAATAAAATATAGTCCAGGTGGCACGGTGGTGTAGTGGTTAGCGCTGTCGCCTCACAGCTTGAAGGTCCGGGTTCGAGCCCCGTGGCCGGCGAGGGCCTTTCTGTGTGGAGTTTGCATGTTCTCCCCGTGTCCGCGTGGGTTTCCTCCGGGTGCTCCGGTTTCCCCCACAGTCCAAAGACATGCAGGTTAGGTTAACTGGTGACTCTAAATCGACCGTAGGTGTGAATGTGAGTGTGAATGGTTGTCTGTGTCTATGTGTCAGCCCTATGATGACCTGGCGACTTGTCCAGGGTGTACCCCGCCTTTCACCCGTAGTCAGCTGGGATAGGCTCCAGCTTGCCTGCGACCCTGCAGAACAGGATAAAGCGGCTAGAGATGATGAGATGAGATAATATAGTCCACCAGGTTTTCATACCAGATGCTCAGATTATGGATTTTGAGTTCTACCTGCTGCATTAAACTGCCAAGCCTCCATATGCAGGAATACAAACCAAAGTGAAATTGGACCAAGAGAACTTGCATGAAATCATGTGCATGCAACCCAAAACGGTCCATTTTCCAGGCACTGACTACAGATGATCCAGAACCTTGTGAATCCATCAGGAGACAATCTCGACTGTAGATTATTGGCGAATTTCCCAGATTTGTTGAGCAACAGACAACAAAACACTGCTCGGAAGGTCAAGAAAACATGTCGTGAACTATTAGCGCTGTCAAGCGAATGTTGCATGAAACCTGCGCTCGCATGATCGACGCATTTTCACTACAAGTCAAAACGAAAATGTCATTCGCTGATTTTTACGGCAGAAGGAAGATTTCAGTCTTGGATAATGTTAAAAGTGGTAAATGTATCCCGTAGGGGCTCTATTGAGGTGATTTATTTGTTAAGTTACTGGATTGGCCAGCGAAAACGGTGGAAAATATCGCGCGCTTTTCAACACTGTTTCTACGCGTTCTGTAAACCGAGCATCTGGTACAAAAATCCTGTAGTGTGACAC
Organism: Neoarius graeffei; assembly: GCF_027579695.1. Taxonomy (NCBI): domain Eukaryota; kingdom Metazoa; phylum Chordata; class Actinopteri; order Siluriformes; family Ariidae; genus Neoarius; species Neoarius graeffei. The sequence goes on from NC_083594.1 coordinate 20,761,893, forward strand.
GTATAGCGCTGCATGATACATTCACAGAATTCGTTCCTCATCCTTAGTAACTGCCTGGTCAGGGTCATGGTGCTTTAAATCAGGCTATTAGTTTGTATATTTTGGGAAATAAAACCAACTAAATTTGCAGGAAAAGCTTTCAGGCAAGTACAGGAAAAATAATAAATGTAAGTTGGATTAAAAAACAAACAGATCATCACACGTTTAGGTGAAATGATGCATCATGCAGTGGTAAATTGGGATACAAATTTGACAATTAAAATTGATGAAATAAAAAAAATATTATTATTAGGTTGTGTAATCTCTGTTTTTCCTCACTGTAATTGCATTGTTTAGGCAGCAGGGGGTGAAATAATGTAATATAGCAGGAATACCGTAACTTCGCTCTGGGTGGAAGTAGCAGAGCTCTAATGCTGTGGGAAAAAAACGGATCTAAAATGGGAAAGACCTGTTTTGTGATTGACTGTACAAATAGATTCAACAAGAAATCGGAGTTATCTTTTTACAGGCTGCAGAAAGCGTAAGAGAGGACTACGTCCTTCACATATGGTCATAAAAGGTTTTTAAGAAAAGGTCTAGTTGTTATTAGCATCTCATCTCATTCTCATCTCATTATCTCTAGCCACTTTATCCTTCTACAGGGTTGCAGGCAAGCTGGAGCCTATCCCAGCTGACTACGGGCGAAAGGCGGGGTACACCCTGGGCAAGTCGCCAGGTCATCACAGGGCTGACACATAGACACAGACAACCATTCACATTCACACCTACGGTCAATTTAGAGTCACCAGTTAACCTAACCTGCATGTCTTTGGACTGTGGGGGAAACCGGAGCACCCGGAGGAAACCCACGCGGACACGGGGAGAACATGCAAACTCCGCACAGAAAGGCCCTCGCTGGCCACGGGGCTCGAACCCAGACCTTCTTGCTGTGAGGCGACGGCGCTAACCACTACACCACCGTGCCACCTGTTATTAGCATTTTTCATTTTTAATAAAAGGAGTATTTTCGTTAACCGGCTATTATATTTGATTCCACCCTTTACAAACATGGGTAGATAATTACTGTTGGTAATGAAGAAAATGAAACAAAAGTGTGTTGTGGTGGGATTTTCATTTTTTAAAAATCATTTATTTATTGAATTTATTGAATTGTGAATTAAATGAATCGTTACATGCCTAGAAACCAATTATGTACTTGAGTGATGTAGCTGAGGTTGAGGAACTGTCAGAGCCAGAATTCACACACCATGTCACGAGTGTTGCCGTTTCTACTTCCAGTGTTTTCCAGGAAAATAGTGATGAGGTTCATAATTAATTAATTATTTATTTTTTTTAAAAAAAAAAAAGTCATGTTTAGGCCATGTCCACTTCAGGTTTATTTCCAAATGCAAATATTTGGAGCACTCAACAGATAGCGATAGGAGCAGTGCATTCCACGCCTAGTCAGCAGTGTCGGCACATGCAGAGCTCAGTAAACCCTTTCTTGTGTAACGGGTAGATTCTTTATATTTAGCAGACTGTGCATACTGAGTGGTTGAGCATGGCCAATGCTGTAATTAAAGTTTCTCCAGTGAGAGTGCTGCAGAACATGTGGCTCAGTTCGGGCTCTGCGTGGGGGTGGGAGATTTTCCCTCGCCTGAGCTGAGATCCAGCACGTTCATCATGACTGTATGGTGCTGTAACAAATTGGAAAACATAAATATATAATTATTACTTGCGACCAGGGCTTTGAACCAGAATTTTTTTCCTATTGGTTCGTTCCGAACAGAAATGGAATTTTAACGTTTCCGGTTTTGGGTTCCACCATTAAATAGACGTTCCCGAACCGGTTAGAACAAAAAAATTTCGTTCCCGGAACGGTTAATTACGTTCCCTGTCAGCTGTTTAACAAATGGCTATAAAATTATGTCTCTGTCTCATCCAGCGTAAGCCAAATGTAGGCTAATTCTATTACAACCTTCATTAAATAAGACAAGAAATAATTCAAAACAATTATTTCTTCAAATGTTGGCGATTTGGATTCTCAGTATGTCTTCCCATCTACACAAACAGAAAAAGTGCCAAAAATGAAAGATAATTCGTTTAGTGTGTTACCAAAGGCTAGTCAGGCCCTATAGAGGGCTACCGCATGACGTCACCGCGCCGCGAGATTTTGTTAGGCGCCATATTGGAAGACCAAGTACACATCTATGCAAGTACATACATACATAAAACAAACTACACCTGAAATGTAGCCAGGGCCGGTTCTGCCCTAATCTGGACCCGGGTGCAACATCGCGCAACCCCCCCCCCCCCCCAAAAAAAACACCAGTCTAAATCAGGACAACCATCACATAACTATAAACATTTTATATGAACTATTTTAACTAAATGGGCTATAATAAATAAGCCTGCAGGCAGCCACGGCGGGCTGCCTCAGAAAAGTAACCATTCAATGACAACTGAAAGCCTGCAGCCACGGCGGGCTGCCTTAAAAAGTAACCATTTGTCCTACCTTAAAACTCGTTTTGCATTTTCTGCCTCCTTTTTTGTATTTTCAACCCTCCGTTTATTTTCTTTCCTTTTCTGAAAACCCGATTTGTGTCCAGACATTTTGTTCTGCTACCAACGAACTAACTCGTCAGGTCTCGTCTCTCGAGCCCGCGATGATTCCCGTGGGAAGGGCAACAACTGATACATTTTTACAAACAGCCAATAGGGAGGTTGCAACGTTCAGGCTCTTCTTTGCTCAGACACTCATGGCTTTTTTATTTGTAGGCTACGGAAACTTTGAGGAACGAAATAAAAACCGGTATTAACCGGTTACCATTATTTTTAATAAGCGTTTCTGTTCCAGAACATAAAAAATAATCAAGTTTCTGGTTTCGTTTCTGTTCCATGTGAAATAGAAAAAGTTCCCGGTTTTCGTTTTCGTTCCTTGAACCGGTTCAAAGCCCTGCTTGCGACCTGCGTTTATATACACACGTATGACAGTTATATAGTGATTTAATATCGATTTGAAATATTGATTTTTTTTTTTTAAACACCAGTTTAATCAATAAATCTTTGTTTTATTTCTGATTGCTGTTCCTCAGCATGTGCTGATTCTCTGTTTTTCAGAGTAGATGCATCAACAGATCATTTAAGTATGCAGGTCATGTACAATCATCTAGGTTAAAAGTTCCCTCTTTCTCATTGGTATTAAATAGTCCTCTTGTATCTCGCAAAAAACTGGTACATTTAACATTCTACAACTGGTCCAGAAGGGCAGAGAGAGAGAGAGAGAGAGGTGAAGTCTGTTAGGCCTAGCTGGTATTATTAGCTCATCTGGATGTAGGCCAGGCCAGATGAGCGTATAATCACGCGTCGTCCGTCAGTCATCACCCGTCCATAATTTACAAAAATCGCTGCTCCTCCTAGAGGATTGGTTGAATTTCGATCAAACTCGCATATAATGTTCCCTAGGTGGGTCTGCATAAAAGTTGTCAAGATGATGGTGCCACCTGTCATATTTACGATTTACTGGGCATCTGAAATTTTTGGGTGACTCGTCACATTAAATGCTACTCTTCGTAAACTGCTGGGACGTTTTCACTGAAACTCACCCAGAAGACTCTAAAGACGCATTCCAACAAGAGTTGTTCACCAGGTGGCGCCACCTACCATGAATGCGGCTACACAGGGGTCATATGCAATTTCACGAAAATCGCTGCTACTACTCCTACAGGAGTGATCGGATTTTGATCAAACTCATATGAAACGTTCACCAGGTTGGTCTGTATAAACGTTGTCAAGACAGTGGCGCCATTTAACATTTTATGGGCGTTTGAAAATTTTGCGTGACTCTTCAGATCAGACACTACTGTTTGTAAACTGCTAGGATGTTTTCACTGAAACTCACACAGAAGACTCTAAAGACATACAGTATTCCAACAAGAATTGTTCACCAGGTGGCACCACCTGTCATGGACATGGCTACACAGGGGTCGTATGCAATTTCACAAAAATTGCTGCTGCTACTCCTACAGGACTGATCAGATTGGTATGAGCTCCAGCCTCGTTGAGGCAATTTTCTCTAGGTTTCTATGATTTAAGTGTACTTGTATTCATTTGACAGTTTTTTTTTTTTTTTTTTTTTTTGTTCAAACAATTGAAGCGTAAAGCAAAGCAGCTGAAGGTTAAAGGAGAACTGAAGTCATTTTTAAACTTGCTTTATTTCTTAATTAACGTGTTATTCAATTACGTTTTTGGTTTTAGTAACCTTATATCGTGACTAGTATTGGCAACTAATTGCAAATAAATATTATACTCATCGGCCTATTCGGTTTTTAGCCATGTTGAATTTAGTTCGTTTGGTCCACGGCAGGCGTCGCTTATCCGCGTGATCTTCACGAGACTTGTGCGAGACTTCGAAACGTGAAGTGTCAGCCAGGTGTCAGCACCGCCATTTTGAAAACTGTTTTCCAAACGAAGTATTGCACAAAAACGAGTTTAAATGACGATTACTGCCTACTTTTTTCAAACTTTCCTGATTGCTATCAAAACGAACAAAACTTCCGGCTTGATTACATCAGCATTCGAAAGAGGGCGCGCGCGTCTTTTGACAACGTTGGGAGATGCCGGTCACTTTGATTTCCGCTACACGTTTTACTTCCGTCCTACGATGTCTCGCACAGGTCTCAGCGAATCTCGTTTACGGCCATCGCTTTGACATATGGACTGATATATTACAGAGCATATTTCAAACACTCATAACTTGCTCTAGCAGCGACAAAATAGCGATCAAAAATAATTGCATTCCTATATTTAATAAAATGAGAGAAACAGAATTTTAATAATAAAAAAAAATTGCCTTCAGTTCTCTTTTAAGGCCTTTTGTTCTCTGAGATTCAAATTCACAACCTTCCAGCCAGTATCGCAGCACTACGCCTGCTGAACAATTCTGTTGTACGAACAGCTGTAGAATATATTCTGTTTTACTATCAGAGCAGTTTCTTCGTCTTGGTTTCCGAGTCCCTGCTGCACTGAAGTCATTTTAAACAGGAGCAAAGCAGCTGAAGGTTAAAGCCATTATGTCAAGATGTTTTTTCCCCGATCTCTCCTCAATTCTTTGTCTTTCTTTCTTTCCTTCCAGGGTTCCTGAGTTTGTGAGGGAGAAGCGATTTGGGAACTGGCTCAGAGATGCTCGAGACTGGGCCATCTCCCGTAACCGCTACTGGGGGACACCAATTCCTCTGTGGGTCAGCGATGACTTTGAAGAGGTCTGTAAAAAGCAATAAATAAATAAACACTTAAAAAAACACTTATTCGGAAAGAAGCCCTGTCTTTTTCCAATCCTCAGTGACTGAGTTTTGGTGAGCCTGTGCCCACTTTAACCTCAAATTCAGAGTGGAACCTGATGTGGTCTTCAGCTGTCGTAGCCCGTCTGCCTCGGGGGTCAATGTGTTGTGCATTTTGAGATGCTTTTCTGCTCACGATGGTTGTTGTTTGAGTTACTGTATGCGTCCTGTCACTCACTGGATATTTCTTCTTTGTTCACGCCATTCTGTATAAACTTTAGATATTACACATTTTATCTCACGTTTGAATGTGTTGATATGATCATTAGGTTTACCAGGTTCAAAGGTTCAACTGAAATTTCTCTCATGAGCTTGAAGGGCTGATGGACAGTTCCAGTCAATAGTTTGGCCACACGTTCGAATTCAATGTTTGTTTGTTTGTTTGTTTTCTTTAAGATACCTCCCTCATGTCTTTTAAAGGAGTGATGGATGTCGTTTCTTTTTACTTAGTTAAGCAGTTCTTGACGTGCATTACTACAGTTGCATGGATTAAAGTTTTCCGTCGTGTGACGGATTTCCGTCAACTGAACTCTCCCAAGGCCAAATGTGAGGTCGGTGCTGATCCGAGGAGAATTAAAATGCCGGGTGGTTGGGTAGAGATCGGGTTATAACACTGATGTGTTGCAACACCATCAACTATCAGCAGGGTTTATTTAACTTTTTTGTTTTTGAGCCATGCTTTGTGTCGTTCATTTCCTATGTTTGATCATGTTTAAACGTTCGCTGTCTACGCTGCGGCATTAAAAAAACATGCGCTGTCAAAATTGGCAAAATACATTCCCATGTGCTTGGCGTGCTTGTGTCTGACCATTTCTGTTTTGTATTAAATTAAATCTTGCCAAAATGACTTGGTTCAAACCTGGACATATATAGAAATAGAACATGTTAAAAAAATAAAAACAGAAAAATAAACCCCGGAAAGCCCGCTCCTCTGCTTCAGCCAGACTTGAAGACCCGACGGTGCAATGCTTGCAGACTGTCAGAAGTAATTAGACCTAAATTTATAGCTAACAAATCAGCAGACGCCCCAACAATTATTATTTTCGTTAGGCCAATGTGTAAGGTATGTTAGAACTGTGGCTTATAGCCTACCGGTACGTTATATCACAATTTAAAGGACGTTTGAGGAGTTGGAGGCTGCGAGCGCAATGATGTTCCGACATGCGCTAAACTTTATTCCCTGAAAATCATACACCAGCGTTCAATGCCCCAAACAGTCAAAATGTCTAGAAGACTACGGTTGAATAATAATCATAGCCTACTAAGTTAAATTACGTCAAAACATCTGTTTCTGGCCTATGAAATGATGGAGGAAAATGAGAACGAATGCAAAGTAGATAGCAGCCAACTTCACGCGATCTTTTAGGTAACTTAACACTCGCGTTGGCTACAATATTTCTCTTAATAAAATCTTGAATTGTTTTTGAAGCCGTATTCAACACAAAGTAAGGTCAAATTTTAATTTAAGCGAAGATCCAAACTTTTTTCTATATTGACGTCGAGCACAGAGGAGCATGTCATTCTGCTTTCGGTTTCGGCAGCATGGATGCGCTTTACATGAAAGAAGGCACTGATGTGTCTGCCATCGATAAAGGTGTAAAACAAGTGGAGGTGGGCTTGGCTGTACGAAATAGGTGAAAACGGAAAGCCATTTAGTTCATGGTGCAAAAAACTAAACGTTCCAGGCGCTTGCATTTGTGTGGTTTGCCACAAAAAATAATATACGGAAGCAATGGAAAGAAAGTGCAATAAATTTAATATATTAATCCATTAATTAATTGATAAAGTTATCAGTTCTAAGTTGACCATTCTCAGAATTTCATCGAAATCCACCCATAACACCCCCCCCCCCCCGTAAATTTTCAGTCAAATAATTTTTTTTGCTTTAATCTATGCAGTTGTCAAATAGGACTATTGACTGTATTTTTATTATTTACTATTTACCGGTACTGTTTGATCTCAAACGCATTAAGAAGGCAAAAAATTGCGCGAGTTAACGTTTGACGAGGCACCTGTTAATTGAAAAGCATTCCAGGTGACTACCTAATGAAGCTGGGTAAGATGCTGCCAATAGTTTGTAAAGCGTCATCAATGTAAACGCCGGCTACTTTGAAGAATCTAAAATATCAAACCTGTTTTGTTTTTAACACTTAATTCCATATATGTTCCATGTGTTATTTCATAGTTTTGATGTCTTCAGTATTGTTCTACGATGGAGAAAATAATCAAAATACAGAAAAACCTTTGAATGAGTAGGGGTGTCCAAACTTTTGACTGGTACTGTAGGTGTAGAACTTTGACCCAATTTGGGATTTTTTGGGCTTAAAGGAGAACTGAAGTCATTTTTAAACTCGCTTTATTTCTTAATTAACGTGTTATTCAATTACGTTTTCGGTTTTAGTAACCTTATATCGTGACTCGTATTGGCAACTAATTGCAATTAAATATTATACTTATCGGCCTAGTCGGTTGTTAGCTGTGTTGAATTTAGTTCGTTTGGTCCACAGCAGGCGTCGCTTATCCGCGTGATCTTCATGAGACTCGTGCGAGACTTCAAAGCGTGAAGTGTCAGCCAGGTGTCCGTGCCACCATTTTGAAAACTGTTTTCCAAACGAAGTATTGCACAAAAACGAGTTTAAGTGATGATTACTGCCTACTTTTTTCAAACTTTCCTGATCGCTATCAAAACGAACAAAACTTCCAGCTTGATTACATCAGCATTCGAAAGAGGGCGCGCGCGTCTTTTGACAGCGTTGGCAGATGTCGGTCACTTTGATTTGCGCTGTACGTTTTACTTCCGTCCTACGATGTCTCGCACAGGTCTCAACGAATCTCGTTTACGGCCATCGCTTTGACATATGGACTGATATATATTACAGAGCATATTTCAAACACTCATAGTTTGCTCGAGCAGTGTTCAAAATGGCAATCAAAAATGCATTCCTATATTTAAATAAAATGAGAAATAGAATTTTGATCATAAAAAAATTGCCTTCAGTTCTCCTTTAAGTATTAAATCATGTTTGTATTGTTTTAATAGAGATTCTTCATACTTGACTCAGAGTGGTATGTTTTTATTCTATCCACATTCACTTGATATGAGCAATTGTGCCCTCTGATTGGCTACTCTACTATTTGGCTATCAGCTCATATTCTTGGGTTTCACGTGACGTCACATCCGCCTCATTAGTTATTCAAAACTTTAGCTGGTGGTCTACCAAAGCTCAGTTGACAAAGCATTTGTACGGAGAAGGTGCATTGCTGGCATGAAAAATGCCTTACGCTTGCGTTGTTCGAATCGATCAAACCATGAAACCTGATAAAAGTTTCTTCAGGGTTCCCCGTGAACTAATAAAAAAGGGTGAACGAACGCAGAATTTCATGGAAAGGTGACTTTCGAACCTCTCACTGAAATCGAAGGGAGCCGAGTCGAAGCATGCTCGAGTTTGCAGTGATCACTTGGTGAAAGGTTTGTATCGCCCTCTCAGCTACAGCCTTAGTGTTTTCCAAGTACTTTTCTTGCTGTGAGTCGTTATTTTACGCTACTTTCAGGGGTTTCTGATGATCTTTGTGAATGATTTACCTGAGAGATAAGAGCCAACACAAGTGAGAATCAAGCCAACTGTCGTATGTTTACACTTTAACTTGCAGCGCTTCGTTATAAAGACGCGAACGAAAAGCTTAAAAATAAAAAATAAAAAATACTTACACGGGCAAAAACAATACAGGATTCATTCGGCAGTGACTTGATAGCGAGGTGCTTTACCCAGCCACATACAAAAAAGTTGTAAGCCTCCATACTCTTCCACACTTTCATCTGTTTTGCGGTGTAGAAGGACGTCTGCAACACCAGATAGTTCGAGATGTCGGGGAACTCGACTGAAGGGTAGTTTTCGAGATCGTATGACAAATCCTTCTTTCCCAGACTATAGGGGTCGATTCCATTGCACATGGCGATCTTCTGATTTATATCTAAAGCCAGCAGTGGCGTCTAGATTACGAGCGTACTCTGATAAGTTCTCGCTAGTTGTTTGCACTACGGCAGCCGTTTTGGTTTGCTAGACCACCAGCTGTTTTACCGGAAGTGAAATTGCTAAGAAAAGTCACGTGACTGTGAAACCCAAGAATACCGTGAGTCGAGAAAAACAAAATGGCGGAGCGTGTTGCTGAACCAACTGAGGATTAAATAAAAACTCTAGTCGAAAACAAAACCCCCAAAAAATAAAAAAAAAGCAACAAAATATGGAATGAAAGTATTTGATGGTAAGAACTTTTTTTTTTCCCCCCAAGAATTATTTTTACCGCATTTTTCACAAATTTTCTCCTGTCATTTCACTGACTTGTTTATATTCTAAGTGGAAATGATTTTGTCGGATGTTTTGTATAAAGATTTTATTTATTGAATTTGCAAAAAATTTTAAAAAATGCTCCATTTCTGAAAATCCAGTGAATGTGGATAGAATAAAAACAGTTATTCCACTCAATCTCGTCGTACACGGCTTATAGCCGACTCAGTGCTACGAGCCTCGTCAGCTACCAGCTCATGTACGACTCGATTTTGTGGATGACTGTTAAAGGAACAGTCCACCGTACTTCCATAATGAAATATGCTCTTATCTGAATTGAGACGAGCTGCTCCGTACCTCTCCGAGCTTTGCGTGACCTCCCAGTCAGTCAGACGCAGTCAGACGCGCCGTCACTCCTGTTAGCAATGTAGCTAGGCTCAGCATGGCCAATGGTATTTTTTGGGGCTGTAGTTAGATGTGACCAAACTCTTCCACGTTTTTCCTGTTTACATAGGTTTATATGACCAGTGACATGAAACAAGTTCAGTTAAAAAAATTGAAACGTAGCGATTTTCTATGCTATGGAAAGTCCGCACTATAATGACAGGCGTACTAACACCTTCTGCACGCTTCGGCAGCGCATTGATACGGAGCTCAGATATCAATGCGCTGCCGAAGCGCGCAGAAGGTGTTAGTACGCCTGTCATTATAGTGCGGACTTTCCATAGCATAGAAAATCGCTACGTTACAATTTGTGTAACTGAACTTGTTTCATATCACTGGTCATATAAACCTATGTAAACAGGAAAAACGCGGAAGAGTTTGGTCGCATCTAACTACAGCGCCAAAAAATACCGTTGGCCATACTGAGCCTAGCTACATTGCTAACAGGAGTGACAGCGCGTCTGACTGCGTCTGACTGACTGGGAGGTCGCGCAAAGCTCGGAGAGGTACGGAGCAGCTCGTCTCAATTCAGATAAGAGCATATTTCATTATGGAAGTACGGTGGACTGTTCCTTTAAGTATTATTTGGTCGGTGAGAAGGTGTTTAAGGTTAAACCTCTTTTTATCCCCCGCCCAAATGAAGTTTGGCAAGGGATATAGAAACGGGTTCCGTCCGTCCGTCCAGTCATGTTTTCATATCTGGACCATATCTTTAAAACTACTGAAGATATCTTCATGAAACATTGCATACATATCAAGCAACATGTGAACCGGTGCCTTTTGCTATTTTTGACTAACAGTATTTTTCAAATTTTGACATAAATAGATTTTGACTTAGTTTCTAAGAGCAGTGCTCGTTTGCAGAGCATATATCCACAACTATTCACGATACGGATTTGAAACTCGGTATACATGTTAACAAGGTGATGTAGATGTGCCTTTTCATACTAAGAACTTTGAGAATTTTTAATTTTTCATGTTTCCATGGAAACAATTTCAGACTTGGTCTCTCAGGTTAGTCTTAGAGGTAGCTTTTGTTTCCGGAGCAGAACTTGAAAACTATGAGTGGTATGATGTTGAAAGTTGGTATATGTGTTGATTAAGTCATGTATATGTGCCTTTCGATACTAATGCCATGGGCTGCTGAGGTCAGTGTAAAGAGGCAGGGTTGGTTTCCTGCAGCAGAACTTGAAAAATATGACGAATAATATTTTGAAACTTGGTATATAGGGCGGGGGATATAGACGACTCTGTCTTCTTGTTAATTTTAATGAGCTACTGATCTTTAGCAGTGAGAGCCTCCTTACTGCACCCACTTTTAATATTTCACTAAAACTTTTTTTTTTTTGCCATCAGTAAAGAGTGGGTAGGGCTGTTGATTTGATTATAATGATTGCAAATGTAAGTCGTTATAAGATCATTTTCATTGTACAGCAACTGTTCCACATGTGAGTCCTGGAAAATGATTTCCTCAGGAGGAGTTTCAGCCTTGACTTAGGCTACATCCACACGACAACGGCAACGAGATGTTATTTAAAAATATATCGCGTCCAAATGGGCAACGATCAGTAAAATATCAGGTCCATATGGCAACGCAACGCTTGCTGAAAACGATGCAATACACATGCCACACCTCTAGGGGCGCTGTAAGACGGTCCCTTCGGAGACACCAGAACAATAGAAGAAGTAAGGACGCATGCGCATAAACCATTATGCGCGAGACTTCATATTAGCCACAAAGTCAGGAAAATCTGTTCATAAAATTACGTTATAACGACCAAATACAATGAAAAGTATTTTTCCAGTCTCACCTGTAAGGTAATCCCATGTGATCTCGTTTGGACGGCAAACCTGTTGGTACAGTTAAACGCAGCTAATCTTTATTCTCCGCTTTGACCTATCCAATATGGCGGCGAGGATGACGTATGATTCTATGCGGAAGGCGGCGTCTTTAATGGTCCGGAATAAATTGAATGCTACACGTTGATGAATTAATTTGTTGTTTCTCACCTGTGAAAGGTAATCCCATGTGATCTCGTTTGGACGGTAAACCTGTTGGTACAGTTAAACGCAGCACATGAATCTTTATTCTCCGCTTTGACCTATCCAATATGGCGGCGAGGATGATGTATGATTCTACGCGGAAGGCGTCGTCGTTAATGGTCCGGAATAAATTGAATGCTACACGTTGATGGATTAATTTGCTCTTCTACGCCCTTTTTGAGGAATGTATTGTAGGACTAAAGCCAACATCTGAAGAGGTGAGATTGCTCCTTTTTTTTTCCCTATTTTTGCTGGCGGGATTGACTCTGCCCTAAGGGCAGAGTCTCTCTCTCTCTCTCTCTCTCTCTCTCTCTCTCTCTCTCTCTCTCTCTCTCTCTCTCACTTTGCACCATTACACAATAAATATTCACAGTGAAAATATTTTGTAAGCGCGTTTCATGAACCAAGTTATAGGATTTGTTGACAACTCGCATCGAGTTCGTTACACTTCTACCCGGCGTGAAGCACTCACAGTCATGTGGTTGTGACGTCATCGTAAACAAATCCGTTCTACTCATCCAGATGACTTCACAACGGCAACGTTGCCAGATCTTTCCACTCTGGAACCCGTTCTCAAAAAGATTGCGTTTTGGGCACCCAAAACGCCGGTGCCGTGTGGACGCCAGGCCTAAACGATAAGCAACTGTATCGGAGTCACCTGAATCCATTGCCGTGTGGACAGGGCCTCAGAAGGTTCCACCATCCAGGCAGTTCATCCTCAATGTTAATGGTTCACAGTTAGGCATTTGCTCTCTCTCTTTTTCAGTCTCCTTCTCCATCTGAGGAGGCCACATGCAAAAATAGGAACGATTCTAGTCCCAATCGGAGTTTAAACCTTCGTAGAATATTTAAGATCTTTTAATGACTCTAAGGGCTGTTTAAGCGTCGTGGCTCTTCGCAAAGTCAGAATTGGGTTGTTGGTGTCATTGCAGGCTGAGTTGGGCCTTTTGGAAAATAAGGACAACGACCTGCTTCCTGAAAATAGCGTAATGAGTTGTTTCCAAGCGACGATCTCTGGAGTGCTTCCGGACTCCCAGAGCGTTCGGTGGGCCAGAAAGTGGAGCTGTATCGTTCTCTAGTGCTAACTGGGCCATTTTACCTGAACAGGGACAACAGGCCAACCTTAACACTTCAGAAGAGAGATAACACACTTTTATTTTCTCGAGTACATAAACTTCCTTTTCTGTGTGGAGTTATAACGTGTCCTGGTTTCAGATTTACTTTCAGCAACTGTTTTTTCTTCCTCATGTGAGCTAGAGCTAACGCGTCCTGAAATGATCTAGCTGTGAGTCATTTATAGGGACGGGAAGCTTAAAAAAAGAAAAATGAAGCTGTGATTTTATTAAGTTGTGCGAATCCTCAGATTTAGTACGAAATCCGGCATTGCTTCGTTTCTGCTTGTGTACTTTGGCAAGAAAAAAATAGATCTACGTCTACAAGGACCGAATTGGAAGTGTGAATCCTGCACTGGTGGAAAAGGAGCTTATTAGTGTTACCCATGAAAAAATACACCTTATCACTCGGATATTTTCGGAAGCGTATTTTTACAGTCTACCACATGTGTGTTGCTGTCAGATATGGAGCGACTATAAACGAAGAGCTTTGTGCTTCTGTTCAGGTGGTGTGTGTGGGCTCCATTGCTGAGCTGGAGCAGCTGACGGGAGTGAAGGTTGCAGATCTGCACAGAGAAACGTAAGTCATGTGATCCTATTCATTCCTGGATACAAATATAGCTCATGAAAGGTATCATTTGACCAAAAATGAATGTTCGCAGTGTTCCCCCAGCCAAGACACATGAAGGTTGTTTCTTTACCTTTCTTTCTGAGACTTATGTTACTGATGTCTAAATCGTGACACTCGTTTTAAAGCATCTCAGAATCTGAAATATTATCAGATATGGTTTCAAACGCCGTGTGATCACGATCTTTATAAAAGTGGGCGAAATAATTGAGACAAGTAATTAAGATATCATAAGGCCAATGAGCCGTTGGCGTGGCGTCCATCGTCCACAATTCAGTTCAATCGTATCTCCTCCATCAGTTCTCCACAGATTTCCATTCCGATTTCTTTCGAACAAAACACTCATCACTCCTGACAAAACTTGGTCGCTATTTTGTCAAATTTTTTGCTCAGGAGTTAGGCCAAATTAACAAATTTTCCAGGCCTTTCACTAGAATTGTATTTCCTCTCTTATTTCTCACCCGATTTCAGTTCTGACCGATGTTTTGGGTAGATCTTCCTTCGAGGAACAAAACGTGGTCGTTTGATTTTCTTATTGTAAACAATTTGTTTACAACTTTTGTTTATTTTCATTTAAATCATATCTCGTGACCTATCTCATTACGTTCCCACTCTCACCTATGGTCACGAGTTGTGTGTAGTGACCAAAAGAATGAGATCGCGGATACAAGCGGTAAAAATGAGTTCTCTCCGCAGGGTGGCTGGGCTCTCCCTTAGAGACAGGTTGAGAAGCTTGGTCATTCAGGAGAGACTCTGTGTAGAACCACTGCTCCTTCACATCGAAAGGAGTCAGTTGAGGTGGTTCGGGCACCTTGTTAGGATGCCCCCTGAACGCCTCCCAAGGGAGGTTCTCTGGGCATGCCCCACTGGGAGGAGACCCTGGGGCAGACCCAGGACACGCTGGAGAAATTACATCTTTCGGCTGGCCCGGGAACGCCTTGGTATTCCTCCTGAAGAGCTGGTGGAGGTGGCCAGGGAGCGGGAAGTCTGGGCTGCTCTGCTTAGGCTGCTAACTCTGCGACCCGGATCCGGATAAGCCATGGATGGATGGATGGATGGATGGATGGATGGATGGATTGTATCTCTTCAGTCAGTTCTTGATGGATTTCCATTCTGATTGTTTTGAAAGAACTTGTCCTCCTGCACAACACCTGGCCATTGTATTGTCAAATTTTTGCTAACGAACTGCTAATTAGGTCACCTTAACGAGTTTTGGGACTTCTCATGAGAATTGTATCTCCTCTCGCAGTTCTCACCTGATTTCAGTCCTGATCGATGTTTTGGGTAGATCTTCCTTTGAGGAACAAAACTTGGTCATTTGTTTCTTGATTTTCTTGTTGTAAACAAGTTGTTTGCAACTTTGTTTATTTTCAGTTAAATCATATCTCCCTCCCTCCCTCAGTTCTCAATGGATTTCAGTTCTGAGTGCACAAAACTTGGTGACTGTATTGTCAAATTTTTGCGAACGCATTTTCTTCTGACTAGAATTGTATCTCCTCTCATTTATCATGCGAATTCAGTTCGGGTCGATCTTCCCTTAAACAAAATTGAGTCCTTTGTTGATTTCCCTGTTGTATACAATTTGTCGTGGAGGTTGGTCCTCTCTCACATCGTCACATTTCAGTTCTGGTTGATGTTTTGGTCGTCAGGGCTGTTTTGATGCCAGGCCAGGTGAGTTACCGTACTACGTTCTTGACCTTCAGGTGTTTTATTTAATATGTGAGGAAT
Organism: Neoarius graeffei; assembly: GCF_027579695.1. Classification (NCBI taxonomy): domain Eukaryota; kingdom Metazoa; phylum Chordata; class Actinopteri; order Siluriformes; family Ariidae; genus Neoarius; species Neoarius graeffei. Next base: position 20,777,452 of record NC_083594.1, read on the forward strand.
AAGCACAACAAGGCATGCTGTTCTAGGAAGCGATAGTGAGAATAACATGACGCATTTTATTTATTTATAGTTACATTTACCATCTGTGAAACAAGCTACTTTTATCACTTGCATGATGGTGAACTTTCCACTTTTTTTTTGTAGAAGCTCTACTTTAAAACCCTACAAAAGATGATCAGTTCAGAAATACAGTATGAAGTCGTCGTCTTTTTTCCGCCAGTAAAAATGGCAAATAAACCTATAAACTTATGAATCTGAGGTGATTGATGATTCGGTATGTGAATTATTATTATTATTTTTTATATTAACCCCCTGGAAGCCCTGCCCCCTTCCCCAATCTCACATTAGGTAATCCCATCCTTGAAAGATGCCACACCATTTTTTTTTTTTTTTAATTTAATTTTATTTTTTTGTCAAAGCAAATGGCAATGTTTACACATTGAATACTTTATTGTACTTGTACTGTGTAGGACCTCCCTTTGCTCTCAAAACAGTCTCCATTCTTCATGGTATGGATTCCACATGATGTTGGAAACGTTTCTTTGGTCCTTGTTGACTTGATCATGCAGTTCCTGTAGATTTTTCAGGTGCACTTTCATTAGGGCCCGAGCCCTATGGGCGAAGGCCCTATTGTTCTTGTAAGAGTTCACTATTATTAGGGCCCGAGCCCTATGGGCGAAGGCCCTATTGTTCTTGTAAGAGTTCACTATTATTAGGGCCCGAGCCCTATGGGCGAAGGCCCTATTGTTCTTGTAAGAGTTCACTATTATTATTCTTCTTCCGTCTTCTTCTTCTTCTTCTTCTTCTTCTTCCGTCTTCTTCTTCTTCTTTATTTTTCTCCGCTGTTGGGCCATATTCGGGGCGCTTGCCATGGGCGAAAACGCACGAAATTTGGCACCACTTCCGAGAATTGCCACCGCTACTCAGAACCAAAAGCCCAAACTTGGCCGGGGCTCAGGGCCTCTATAGCGCCCCCTAAGTCGTTGTGATTTTGGCCTCCCGCATTAAGGTGCCTGGTTGCCATATAGTTTGTAGCACTGGCATGCCATTTGGTACGCATATGTATCTCACTAAGCCGGACAAAAATGTAATGCCAATGCATTAGCCACGCCCAACAGGAAGTGAGGTAATTTCACTTTTGTGCGAAATGCATGGCCACGAAGACGGCGCAACTCCTCCTAGACCGTTCATAGGAATGACACCAAAATTAATACACATCATCTACAGACATGGCTGACAAAAGTTACTAAATACGTTTCACGTAGAATAAACCGTTCAGAAGTTATACGTCAATCAATTTTCACTTCAAAATTTTACATGCTAAAAAATTCATAACAAATCTTCTAATTGCTCAAATCTGCTCATACTTCACACGCTAATCACTCATTGGGCTTCTGACATGTTACCCAATTTCTGTGATATTTCGCCACTGGGGGCGCTATTTTTGGGCAAAAATTCCAATCTTTCCTCAAATTTGGTCAAACTTCACGGCCACCCTCTTACTACCTCCCATGTCATGTATACCACATTTTGGGAATTTTCGTCCATGGGGGGCGCTGTTTTTGGCCGACGCAATTTCTCCAAAACGGGTTTTTGGTAAATAATTCCATAATGCTTTTCCTTCACACCACTACCTTGTGATAGTACGTTGCTGTTGTAGACACTTATTTTTCCAACTCATAATCGCTCATGTACAGCATAGCGCCACCTACTGACATGGGAAAAACCAAAAAATTTATTGTTCAAAAATCTATATCTCATCTTCTATTCACTCAATTTTCATCACACTTCATACGCAAACTCTTCATAGCTCACCTGACATATACGCCAAATTTTGTGCACTTTCGCCCCTGGGGGTGCTGGTTATGGCAGAAATGATATTGCAGCTTCTGATTTGTCAACCTTGGCAAGCAAACTCTTTACAAGACCCTTATTGGGGCGCTTGCCATGGTCGACAACGCTCGAAATTTGGCTCCTTTTTCTTAGACTGCCACCGCTACTGAGAACCAGAAGCCCAGATCCAGGCGGGCCTCAGGGCCTCTATAGCGCCCCCTAACGTGTTGTGATTTTTGCCTCTCGCATTAAGGTGCCTGGTTGCGATGTAGTTTGTAGTAGTGGCATGCCCTTTGGTACGCATATGTATCTCACCAAGCCGGACAAAAATGTAATGCCTATGCATTAGCCACGCCCTACAGGAAGTGAGGTAATTTCACTTTTGTGCGAAATGCATGGCCACGAAGACGGCGCAACTCCTCCTAGACCGTTCATAGGAACGTCACCAAAATTGATAGACATCATCTACAGACATGGCTGACAAAAGTTGCTAAATACATTTCACGTAGGGTAAACCGTTCAGAAGTTATACGTCAATCATTTTTCAATGCAGAATTTTACATTCTTAAAAATTCATAACAAATCTTCTAATTGCTCAACACTGCTCATACTTCACACGCAAATCACTCATTGGGCATCTGACATGTGACCCAATTTCTGTGATGTTTTGCCACTGGGGGCGCTATTTTTGGGCAAAAAATCCAATCTTTCCTCAAATTTGGTCAAACTTCACGGCCACCCTCTTACTACCTCCCATGTCATGTGTACCACATTTTGGGAATTTTCGTCCATGGGGGGCGCTGTTTTTGGCCCACGCAATTGCTCCAAAACGGGTTTTTGGTAAATAATTCCATAATGCTTCTCCTTCACACCACTACCTTGTGATTGTACGTTGCTGTTGTAGACACTTATTTTTCCAACTCATAATCGCTCATGTACAGCGTAGCGCCACCTACTGACATGGGAAAAACCAAAAAATTTATTGTTCAAAAATCTATATCTCATCTTCTATTTACTCAATTGTCATCAAACTTCATACGCAAACTCTTCATAGCTCACCTGACGTCTACGCCAAATTTTGTGCACTTTCGCCCCTGGGGGTGCTGATTATGGCAAAAATGATATTGCAGCTTCTGATTTGTCAAACTTGGCAAGCAAACTCTTTTCAAGACCCTTATTGAGGCGCTTGCCATGGTCGACAACGCACGAAGTGCGAGACCCTATTGTTGCCATGTGTCCAATTCTGTGCTTTGTCGCCATTGTGGGAGTAATGTCTCTTGCCGCAGAAGCTGTGGAAGGTTTTTCGCAGGGACGCATGCCCCCGCCCCCCTTGGCCGCTGGCGCGAGGGCCCGTCGAGGCCGCTTGCGGCTTTAATTATTCTTCCGTCTTCTTCTTCTTCTTCTTCTTCCGTCTTCTTCTTCTTCTTTATTTTTCTCCGCTGTTGGGCCATTTTCGGGGCGCTTGCCATGGGCGAAAACGCACGAAATTTGGCACCAGTTCCGAGAATTGCCACCGCTACTCAGAACCAGAAGCCCAAACTTGGCCGGGGCTCAGGGCCTCCATAGCGCCCCCTAAGTCGTTGTGATTTTGGCCTCCCGCATTAAGGTGCCTGGTTGCCATATAGTTTGTAGTAGTGGCATGCAATTTGGTACGCATATGTATCTCACTAAGCCGGACAAAAATGTAATGCCAATGCATTAGCCACGCCCAACAGGAAGTGAGGTAATTTCACTTTTGTGCGAAATGCATGGCCACGAAGACGGCGCAACTCCTCCTAGACCGTTCATAGGAATGTCACCAAAATTGATACACATCATCTACAGACATGGCTGACAAAAGTTACTAAATACGTTTCACGTAGGATTAACCGTTCAGAAGTTATGCGTCAATCAATTTTCGATGCAAAATTTTACATGCTTGAAAATTCATAACAAATCTTCTGATTGCTCAAAACTGCTCATACTTCACACGCAAATCACTCATTGGGCTTCTGACATGTTACCCAATTTCTGTGATGTTTCGCCACTGGGGGCGCTATTTTTGGGCAAAAATTCCAATCTTTCCTCAATTTTGGTCAAACTTCACGGCCACCCTCTTACTACCTCCCATGTCATGTATACCACGTTTTGGAAATTTTCGTCCATGGGGGGCGCTGTTTTTGTCAGACGCAATTGCTCCAAAACGGGTTTTTGGTAAATAATTCCATAATGCTTTTCCTTCACACCACTTCCTCGTGATAGTACGTTGCTGTTGTAGACACTTATTTTTCCAACTCATAATCGCTCATGTACAGCATAGCGCCACCTACTGACATGGGAAAAACCAAAAAATTTATTCTTCAAAAATCTATATCTCATCTTCTATTTACTCAATTGTCATCAAACTTCATACGCAAACTCTTCATAGCTCACCTGACGTCAACGCCAAATTTTGTGCACTTTCGCCCCTGGGGGTGCTGGTTATGGCAAAAATGATATTGCAGCTTCTGATTTGTCAAACTTGTCAAGCAAACTCTTTACAAGACCCTTATTGGGGCGCTTGCCATGGTCGACAACGCACGAAATTTGGCTCCTTTTTCTTAGACTGCCACCGCTACTGAGAACCAGAAGCCCAGATCCAGGCGGGCCTCAGGGCCTCTATAGCGCCCCCTTACTCGTTGTGATTTTGGCCACCCGCATTAAGGTGCCTGGTTGCCATGTAGTTTGTAGTAGTGGCATTCCATTTGGTACGCATATGTATCTCACTAAGCCGGACAAAAATGTAATGCCAATGCATTAGCCACGCCCTACAGGAAGTGAGGTAATTTCACTTTTGTGCGAAATGCATGGCCACGAAGACGGCGCAACTCCTCCTAGACCGTTCATAGGAATGTCACCAAAATTGATCCACATCATCTACAGACATGGCTGACAAAAGTTACTAAATAGGTTTCACGTAGCGTAAACCGTTCAGAAGTTATACGTCAATCAATTTTCAGTGCAACATTTTACATGCTTAAAAATTCATAACAAATCTTCTACTTGCTCAAAACTGCTCATACTTCACACGCAGATCACTCATTGGGCATCTGACATGTTACCCACTTTCTGTGATATTTTGCCACTGGGGGCGCTATTTTTGGGCAAAAATTCCAGTCTTTCCTCAAATTTGGTCAAACTTCACGGCCACCCTCTTCCTACCTCCCATGTCATGTATACCACATTTTGGGAATTTTCGTCCATGGGGGGCGCTGTTTTTGGCCGACGCAATTGCTCCAAAACGGGTTTTTGGTAAATTATTCCTTAATGCTTTTCCTTCACACCACTACCTTGTGATAGTGCGTTGCTGTTGTAGACACTTATTTTTCCAACTCATAATCGCTCATGTACAGCATAGCGCCACCTACTGACATGGGAAAAACCAAAAATTTTATTCTTCAAAAATCTATATCTCATCTTCTATTTACTCAATTGTCATCAAACTTCATACGCAAACTCTTCATAGCTCACCTGACATGTACGCCTAATTTTGTGCACTTTCGCCCCTGGGGGTGCTGGTTATGGCAGAAATGATATTGCAGCTTCTGATTTGTCAAACTTGGCAAGCAAACTCTTTACAAGACCCTTATTGGGGCGCTATTATTATTAGGGCCCGAGCACCGTACAGTGCGAGACCCTATCGTTGCCATGTGTCCAATTCTGTTCTTTGTCGCCATTGCGGGACTAATGTCTCTTGCCGAAGAAGCTGTGGAAGGTATTTCGCGGGGACGCATGCCCCCGCCCCCCTTGGCCGCTGGCGCGAGGGCCCGTCGAGGCCGCTTGCGGCTTTAATTATTCTTCTTCTTCCGTCTTCTTCTTCTTCTTCTTCTTCTTCCGTCTTCTTCTTCTTCTTTATTTTTCTCCGCTGTTGGGCCATTTTCGGGGCGCTTGCCATGGGCGAAAACGCACGAAATTTGGCACCAGTTCCGAGAATTGCCACCGCTACTCAGAACCAGAAGCCCAAACTTGGCCGGGGCTCAGGGCCTCTATAGCGCCCCCTAAGTCGTTGTGATTTTGGCCTCCCGCATTAAGGTACCTGGGTGACTTGTAGTTTGTAGTAGTGGCATGCCATTTGGTACGCATATGTATCTCACTAAGCCGGACAAAAATGTAATGCCAATGCATTAGCCACGCCCAACAGGAAGTGAGGTAATTTCACTTTTGTGCGAAATGCATGGCCACGAATACGGCGCAACTCCTCCTAGACCGTTCATAGGAATGTCACCAAAATTGAGACACATCATCTACAGACATGGCTGACAAAAGTTACTAAATACGTTTCACGTAGGATGAACCGTTCAGAAGTTATACGTCAATCAATTTTCGATGCAAAATTTTACATGCTTAAAAATTCATAACAAATCTTCTGATTGCTCAAAACGGCTCATACTTCACACGCAAATCACTCATTGGGCTTCTGACATTTTACCCAATTTCTGTGATATTTCGCCACTGGGGGCGCTATTTTTGGGCAAAAATTCCAATCTTTCCTCAAATTTGTTCAAACTTCACGGCCACCCTCTTACTACCTCCCATGTCATGTATACCTCGTTTTGGAAATTTTCGTCCATGGGGGGCGCTGTTTTTGGCCGACGCAATTGCTCCAAAACGGGTTTTTGGTAAATAATTCCATAATGCTTTTCCTTCACACCACTACCTTGTTATAGTACGTTGCTGTTGTAGACACTTATTTTTCCAACTCATAATCGCTCATGTACAGCATAGCGCCACCTACTGACATGGGAAAAACCAAAAAATTTATTCTTCAAAAATCTATATCTCATCTTCTATTTACTCAATTGTCATCAAACTTCATACGCAAACTCTTCATAGCTCACCTGACGTCTATGCCAAATTTTGTGCACTTTCGCCCCTGGGGGTGCTGGTTATGGCAAAAATGATATTGCAGCTTCTGATTTGTCAAACTTGCCAAGCAAACTCTTTACAAGACCCTTATTGGGGCGCTTGCCATGGTCGACAGCGCACGAAATTTGGCTCCTTTTTCTTAGACTGCCACCGCTACTGAGAACCAGAAGCCCAGATCCAGGCGGGCCTCAGGGCCTCTATAGCGCCCCCTAACTCGTTGTGATTTTGGCCTCCCGCATTAGGGTGCCTGGTTGCCATGTAGTTTGTAGTAGTGGCATGCCATTTGGTACGCATATATATCTCACTAAGCCGGACAAAAATGTATTGCCAATGCATTAGCCACGCCCAACAGGAAGTGAGGTAATTTCACTTTTGTGCGAAATGCATGGCCACGAAGACGGCGCAACTCCTCCTAGACCGTTCATAGGAATGTCACCAAAATTGATACACATCATCTACAGACATGGCTGACAAAAGTTACTAAATACGTTTCACGTAGCATAAACCGTTCAGAAGTTATACGTCAATCAATTTTCAATGCAACATTTTACATGCTTAAAAATTCATACCAAATCTTCTACTTGCTCAAAACTGCTCATACTTCACACGCAAATCACTCATTGGGCTTCTGACATGTTACCCAATTTCTGTGATATTTTGCCACTGGGGGCGCTATTTTTGGGCAAAAATTCCAATCTTTTCTCAAATTTGGTCAAACTTCATGGCCACCCTCTTACTACCTCCCATGTCACGTATACAACGTTTTGGAAATTTTCGTCCATGGGGGGCGCTGTTTTTGGCCGACGCAATTGCTCCAAAACGGGTTTTTGGTAAATAATTCCATAATGCTTTTCCTTCACACCACTACCTTGTGATAGTGCGTTGCTGTTGTAGACACTTATTTTTCCAACTCATCATCGCTCATGTACAGCATAGCGCCACCTACTGACATGGGAAAAACCAAAAAATTTATTCTTCAAAAATCTATATCTCATCTTCTGTTTACTCAATTGTCATCAAACTTCATACGCAAACTCTTCATAGCTCACCTGACATATACGCCAAATTTTGTGCACTTTCGCCACTGGGGGCGCTATTTTTGGGCAAAAAATCCAATCTTTCCTCAAATTTGGTCAAACTTCACGGCCACCCTCTTCCTGCCTCCCATGTCATTTATACCTCATTTTGGGAATTTTCGTCCATGGGGGGCACTGTTTTTGGCCGACGCAATTGCTCCAAAACGGGTTTTTGGTAAATAATTCCGTAGTGCTTTTCCTTCACACCACTACCTTGTGAAAGTTCGTTGCTGTTGTTGACACTTATTTTTCCAACTCATAATCGCTCATGTACAGCATAGCGCCACCTACTGACATGGGAAAAACCAAAAAATTTATTCTTCAAAAATCTATATCTCATCTTCTATTTACTCAATTGTCATGAAACTTCATACGCAAACTCTTCATAGCTCACCTGACATATACGCCAAATTTTGTGCACTTTCGCCCCTGGGGGTGCTGGTTATGGCAAAAATGATATTGCCGCTTCTGATTTGTCAAACTTGGCAAGCAAACTCTTTACAAGACCCTTATTGGGGCGCTTGCCATGGTCGACAACGCATGAAATTTGGCTCCTTTTTCTTAGACTGCCACCGCTACTGAGACCCAGAAGCCCAGATCCAGGCCGGCCTCAGGGCCTCTATAGCGCCCCCCGAGCACCGTTCAGTGCGAGACCCTATTGTTGCCATGTGTCCATTTCTGTGGTTTGTCGCCATTGTGGGAGTAATGTCTCTTGCCAAAGAGGCTGTGGAAGGTATTTCGCGGGGACGCATGCCCCCGCCCCCCTTGGCCGCTGGCGCGAGGGCCCGTCGAGGCCGCTTGCGGCTTTAATTATTCTTCCGTCTTCTTCTTCTTCTTCCGTCTTCTTCTTCTTCTTTATTTTTCTCCGCTGTTGGGCCATTTTCGGGGCGCTTGCCATGGGCGAAAACGCACGAAATTTGGCACCAGTTCCGAGAATTGCCACCGCTACTCAGAACCAGAAGCCCAAACTTGGCCGGGGCTCGGGGCCTCCATAGCGCCCCCTAAGTCGTTGTGATTTTGGCCTCCCGCATTAAGGTGCCTGGTTGCCATATAGTTTGTAGTAGTGGCATGCAATTTGGTACGCATATGTATCTCACTAAGCCGGACAAAAATGTAATGCCAATGCATTAGCCACGCCCAACAGGAAGTGATGTAATTTCACTTTTGTGCGAAATGCATGGCCACGAAGACAGCGCAACTCCTCCTAGACCGTTCATAGGAATGTCACCAAAATTGATACACATCATCTACAGACATGGCTGACAAAAGTTACTAAATACGTTTCACGTAGGATTAACCGTTCAGAAGTTATACGTCAATCAATTTTCGATGCAAAATTTTACATGCTTAAAAATTCATAACAAATCTTCTGATTGCTCAAAACTGCTCATACTTCACAGGCAAATCTCTCATTGGGCTTCTGACATGTTACCCAATTTCTGTGATATTTCGCCACTGGGGGCGCTATTTTTGGGCAAAAATTCCAATCTTTCCTCAATTTTGGTCAAACTTCACGGCCACCCTCTTACTACCTCCCATGTCATGTATACCACGTTTTGGAAATTTTCGTCCATGGGGGGCGCTGTTTTTGGCCGACGCAATTGCTCCAAAACGGGTTTTTGGTAAATAATTCCATAATGCTTTTCCTTCACACCACTTCCTTGTGATAGTACGTTGCTGTTGTAGACACTTCTTTTTCCAACTCATAATTGCTCATGTACAGCATAGCGCCACCTACTGACATGGGAAAAACCAAAAAATTTATTCTTCAAAAATCTATATCTCATCTTCTATTTACTCAATTGTCATCACACTTCATACGCTAACTCTTCATAGCTCACCTGACGTCTACGCCAAATTTTGTGCACTTTCGCCCCTGGGGGTGCTGGTTATGGCAAAAATGATATTGCAGCTTCTGATTTGTCAAACTTGCCACGCAAACTCTTTACAAGACCCTTATTGGGGCGCTTGCCATGGTCGACAACGCACGAACTTTGGCTCCTTTTTCTTAGACTGCCACCGCTACTGAGAACCAGAAGCCCAGATCCAGGCGGGCCTCAGGGCCTCTATAGCGCCCCCTAACTCGTTGTGATTTTGGCCTCCCGCATTAAGGTGCCTGGTTGCCATGTAGTTTGTAGTAGTGGCATGCCATTTGGTACGCATATGTGTCTCACTAAGCCGGACAAAAATGTCATGCCAATGCATTAGCCACGCCCAACAGGAAGTGAGGTAATTTCACTTTTGTGCGAAATGCATTGCCACGAAGACGGCGCAACTCCTCCTAGACTGTTCATAGGAATGTCACCAAGATTGATACACATCATCTACAGACATGGCTGACAAAAGTTACTAAATACGTTTCACGTAGCATAAGCCGTTCAGAAGTTATACGCCAATCAATTTTCAATGCAACATTTTACATGCTTAAAAATTCATAACAAATCTTCTACTTGCTCAAAACTGCTCATACTTCACAGGCAGATCACTCATTGGGCTTCTGACATGTTACCCACTTTCTGTGATATTTCGCCACTGGGGGCGCTATTTTTGGGCAAAAATTCCAGTCTTTCCTCAAATTTGGTCAAACTTCACGGCCACCCTCTTCCTACCTCCCATGTCATGTATACCACATTTTGGGAATTTTTGTCCATGGGGGGCGCTGTTTTTGTCAGACGCAATTGCTCCAAAACGGGTTTTTGGTAAATAATTCCATAATGCTTTTCCTTCACACCACTACCTTGTGCTAGTGCGTTGCTGTTGTAGACACTTATTTTTCCAACTCATAATCGCTCATGTACAGCATAGCGCCACCTACTGACATGGGAAAAACCAAAAATTTTATTCTTCAAAAATCTATATCTCATCTTCTATTTACTCAATTGTCATCAAACTTCATACGCAAACTCTTCATAGCTCACCTGACATGTTCGCCTAATTTTGTGCACTTTCGCCCCTGGGGGTGCTGGTTATGGCAAAAATGATATTGCAGCTTCTGATTTGTCAAACTTGGCAAGCAAACTCTTTTCAAGACCCTTATTGAGGCGCTTGCCATGGTCGACAATGCACGAAGTGCGAGACCCTATTGTTGCCGTGTGTCCAATTCTGTGCTTTGTCGCCATTGTGGGAGTAATGTCTCTTGCCGCAGAAGCTGTGGAAGGTTTTTCGCAGGGACGCATGCCCCCGCCCCCCTTGGCCGCTGGCGCGAGGGCCCGTCGAGGCCGCTTGCGGCTTTAATTCTTCTTCTTCTTTCATATGATGGACACAAACTACAAACTCTACAAAGTCAAATCCAGGGAAGCTATCCAGGCAAAGACGGCATTGGTTGTTCTGTCCAACTCATTGAAACTACCAGTGAAACGCCATACAGGGCAATCATTCACAATTGCCCCTTTTCCACCAAAGCAGTTCCAGGGCTGGTTCGGGGCCAGTGCTTAGTTTGGAACCCGGTTTTCTGTTTCCACTGACAAAGAACTGGCTCTGGGGCCAGAAAAACCGGTTCCAGGCTAGCACCAACTCTCTGCTGGGCCAGAGGAAAGAACCGCTTACGTCAGCGGAGGGGCGGAGTTGTTAAGACCAACAACAATAACAAGACTGCGAAAGATCGCCATTTTTAAGCGACGAGAAGCAGCAGCTTTACAAACGCCAAGTCATCCATTATTATTGTTGTTGTTGTTGTTGCTGCTGCTGCTTCTTCTGTGTTGTTTTTGCTTCGATATTCGTGCCAAGGTTTATGCAAACGTAGCGACGTAAGTGACGTATACAGCGACATAATGACGTGGCTTCCCTTAGCATCGCGAGCTATGGAAAAGCAAACTGGTTCTCAGCTGGCTCGCAAGTTGAACGAGTTGTGAACCAACACTGGCCCCGAACCAGCCCTGGAACTGATTTGGTGGAAAAGGGGTAAATGTGGTGTAACGTAGCTCAACCAGGAGCTCGCACAATTAAGTTTGCTTTTATTGTTCGGGTGCCAGGCATCTGCCAAACTGAGGTCCTATTGACTCTACGTTAAAGCTTTTAAATCAAATAATTAAATAAGGAAGAGGCAGTAGTTGTAGTAACGTCACATGGACTTAAACGTTGAATTAAGCAAATCAGATGAATGAAACAAAGTAACGCACAAAAAAAAAAATCAAAGCACAAAATCATTGGAAACGTACAAAAATAAACTGTCTGTGGGTCAAGGGGCAGCGAGTTGAGGAAGTTGGACTTATTAATGGACAGAGACGTGATAATGTGGAGTTGTTTGCCGGCGTAGAAAAGTGGGCACGAGGAAAATATGAAGTTAAGATAATCAGCGAGCAACAAGTCATCCAGCCTCAGGTAAATCAAAAAGAATGCTCTTCAAACAGTATCCGGAGAGTCTTGAATTCGTCTGATATCCACTGATCCAACAAGGCAGATCCAGTTCAACGGGCCACTCGTTGACTCCCGTGTAGTCTAGTTACTGTCAGCTGTTTCGGCCGGGGTTTAAATCCGAGAAACCGGAGAAAGTGTCTGAACAACACTACCATGAAGCAAACTTTGACTTCTTTTGTTTCTTTGATTTTCCGCTGTACTGTACTCTGCCATCGGCACGAATACTCCACCTGAACAACGCACCTCCTCCATTTCAGAGGGCGTCACTGATCCATTAAGAAGAGATCCTCAGTAACGTTATGTTATGAACAACTCTCCCGTTAAAGTAAAACTGCAGCAATAAGTGTTTTTTTTTTTTTTTCTTTCTTCTCACCCCTGCTGGCCAAAAGGCCCAAAGGAGGATTACGTCATGGCGATGTCCGTCCCAGGAAAGGGTACTCACCTTCTGCAATCAGCTCCTCTTACAATTTTTGGAGCAATTTTACGAAACTGGACAAGAGGCATTGTTTTATGTCAGTAATATGCATATTGTAATTTCGTTAAATTCAGTCGCGTTTTACCGGAGTTGATTAACAAAATTATAATTTGACAATTTCATGAGCATGTGTTTTCTTTCTGAAATCAACTCCTCTCTGAATTTGTGGAGGAATTTCACCAAACTTGGCAAAAAGCTTTGTTATATAACAGTTATACACACAGTGAAATTTCATTTAATTTGGGCAAATTTGACTAGAGTTACGCCCTTGATTATTAACAAACTTTGGCGCTTTCATCAAGTTGTGCTTGCTTTCTGAAATCAATTTCCCTCACAATATTTGGAGGAATTTCATGTAATTTGGCAAAAAGGCTTTTTTTTTTTTTTTTTTTTTTTTTTTAAATCCCCCCACTGGCCGAAAGGCCTGAAAGTGCATATTCTGGACCAATTTTGTGTTTTGTTTTGTTTTTTATATGAAAGTATGTCCCTTTACACACTCATCCAGAAGGTAATTTTGCACAAGGCCATCTGTCTACAGCAGAAAAAAATAAAACAAAACGCGTCTGGAAAAATCCCAAGGGAGTCTGGAGCCAGATTCGTGACGTTATCTGCGGAAGCGCCAGCAGGCTGCGCGAGCTTTGCACGGTTTCAGTGCACAGCCTGTGTAGACCAAGCGCTCCCATTTCTCTCTCATTGTCCGGTCTTTTGGAAAACGCTGAGTACTAATCCCATCAAGATTTGGTGTTGCTACACCCTCCTACGATACATCTATTAACCATTTTAATAATTACGCGATAACGCTGAAGAAATTTGCAGAAAACCACCAGGTCGTTTTCTCATAAACAAACCAGCGCTGACGTAGGATTCAGAAGGAGGCGTCCCGCATGCGACGTCACGAAAATCAATGTTTGCCGGGAAATCCAAATGCCAAGTTTTTTCAGAGGCGGACCAATTCGCCTCAAATGGCTCGATTTCAACTGAATTTTTCTGGTATTGCACAAGGTAAAAAAAAAATTGCAGAGAATGCCGAATGTTAGATATTTGACCAAAGTTTAATATAAAATGGGAGAATTACATTGATCTTGCTCCTGAATTTACCCGTGATATGCACTTGAAGGGGGATTATGTCGAGGTGATGTATGTCTGTCCGTCCCGGAAAGGGTACTCGCCTTCTGAAATCAACTCCCCTCTCTCAATTTTTGGAGGAATTTCACGGAACTTGACAGGATTCTTTGTTCTATGTTGGTAATACGCATATTGTAGTTTCATTCAGTTCAGTTGCATTTTACCAGGGTTACAGCCCTTGATTACCAAACTTGTACTTTGACAATTTCATGAGGGTCTATTAAACACTTACAGCATAGATATAGTTGCCAGCGGGGGATATTGTGCTCAGAGCGCTCTTGTTTAACACAAGGTAGAATAAATTGAATGACTACAGGAGGTTACAAGGAATTTGTAGCATTCCGCTACACTTGTGAATTGTCTGGTCTTGATGGCCACAGGCAACACTGTCTACCATCCCCCATTTACGCAGGCGGTGTCCCACCCCCACTTTCATGCTGTGAATCTCCCGTTCTACCGTTCCAAAGGTGTTCTGTTGGATTTGGATCCAATGACTGGGAAGGCCACTGAAGAACAGTGAGCTCAGTTTGAGATGATTTTGGCTTTGTGACATGGTGCATTATCATGCTGCTGGCAGTAGCCATTAGAAGATGGGTAAATTGTTGCTAAGAAGTAGGGCTGGGCGATATGAGAAATTATATCACGATATATTTTTTCAAAATTTTCGATAACGATATATATTACAATATAAATCAAATCACCATTTTTGTATTTTCTTTAATTTTCTGCTCAAAATATGAACATTACAAATTAGTAGTTCCTTCCTAATTTACAAAAATAGCTTAACAAGCCTTCAAGTTTCACAGAACCAAAACAAACTGGATGCACATTCTTTTGTTCTTTTTGTTCAAATGAATAAACTGAAACTGAAAAATAAAAACTATATACCATTGTTCATCATTTGTGCAAATTCTAGCAGCTTTCAAATAAACATAAAAGACATATTGACGTGTAAACCTTATGCTGCAAGGAGAAAAAAAGTGCAATCCTGTACGTCAGTGTGTTTAAGGTTTTGTGTAACACTTTGTTGTATGTCCGATTTTAAATATCCAAAATACCTCCACACAACCGAAGATCTCTGGCCCTTCTTTTCAACGATGTCCTCCAGGGCAGTGCTCTGACTTTCCTGTTCAGAACTCCGGTCAGTCGGCTTCTCGCTCATTTTTATAATCACTTTGTTTCACGCGCTCCTGCAAACTTCACCACAGCCATGCTGTGCATTGCTGCTACACGTGTGTGTTTGTGTGTGCACGCAACCTAACTTGACGTGGCTCTCTTCCAACTGATTGGTTACGTGCGGTACTGTTTAGTTATGATTGGCTATTCGCGTGTCTGTCAAAACTTCGGATGAAGTAATTTTATTGAAGGCGTAGGCTTATCGTAGGCATATCGTGTGTGTCTAATTTCTAATCGTAGAGATTTTATATCGTGAATAACATCGTAATCGTAAAATCGCCCAGCCCTACTAAGAAGGGATGCACATAGTCCGTAATGATACTCTGATAGTCTGTAGCATTCAAGCGATGATTGATTGATTGGTAGTAGCAGGCCCAACATGTTACAAGAAAACATTCCCCACACCATTACACCCCCTCTACCAACCTGGACTGTTGACACAAGGCAGGTTGGGTCCATGGATTCATGCTGTTGGTGCCAAATTCCAACCCTACCATCTGTGTGCCTCAGCAGAAATTGAGATTCATCAGACCCAGTCATGATTTTTTTTTTTTTTTTGTCTCCAACTGTACAGTTTTGGTGAGCCTGTGTCCACCTCAGCCTCAGCTTTCTGTTCTTGGCTGACAGACATGGTCTGCTGCTGTAGCCTGTTTGCCTCGAGGTTTGAGGCTTGAACCAGTCTAGCCATTCTCCATCCATCTCTCATCGACATGGCATTTCCGTCCCCGGAATTGTCGCTTGCTGGATATTTTTTTTTTTCTTTATTGCACCATTCTGAGTAAACTCTATTACAACCTGACTGCTGTGTGTGAAAATCTCAGGAGATCAGTAGTTATACAGATGTGAACAAATTTGTTGGTACCGGGCTTGTAGTACTCGAGTCCGACTCGTGTCCCAATTTTAAGGACGCGTGACTTGACTTAGACTTGAGCACCGATGACTCAGACTCGTGCATTAACTGCATTCGGACTCATAAATTGGAGACGAGGGCTCGGATTTTTTCTTGATTTTTTTGTAACATGCCATAATAATTTGGCATAAGAGATTTATATCTACATTTTTTTTTTTTAAAGATATTTTTTTGGGCTTTTTGCACTTTTATTGGATAGGACGGTGTAGAGACAGGAAATGAGCGGGAGAGAGAGAGACGGGGAGGGATCGGGAAATGACCTCGGGCCGGAATCGAACCCGGGTCGCCCGGATTTATGGTATGGCGCCTTATCCACCTGAGCCACGACGCCCCTATCTACATTAATTTTTGTACTAATTTTGTACAAGAGTGTCACACCTGTGTGCCCTGGCATGTGCTCCAGATAGATTCTCGGGCGTGTGCCGGACAGTGTGCATACCAAGCCGATTCTCGCGTGTGCGCCGTAAATGACTCGCACCTGCACAGGATTAAGACGCAATCAGCGCACTGATATATAAAAACTGTGAAAACGCACTTACTTTGCAAAGTATTGAGTTGCATTGCTGACACATTACTGAGCCTTATTTCCTTGTTTGGTTTCCTGTTTCTCGTCTGTGATTCTGCCGAGTCTACGATAGCCTGTTTGTGCCTCGCTCGACCTACTGCCCGTTTCACTGTTTTAAGATTTTGCCTGCCATTCTGGATTGTTTACTGTCTTGACTTGTATTAACGAACACATCTTCTGCATTTACATCCGTCTCCCAACCATCTCTGACAGAATACTTCGCACTCCCTGATAAAGAGAAGCACATTCACCTGTTCATACATCATGTTCAGGAACAAACTCATGTTAATGGCGCTAAAACAGCCACCATCATATGGTGCGGTTGGAGTCTTGTTCTCGGACTCGACTCGGATCAATAGTGGACTCAACTCGAAATTTTCTTTAATGACATGAACTTGAATTGGGCTTGAACACTGGGGACTCGAGACTGGACTCGGACTCGAGGTTTAGTGACTCGACTACAACACTGGTTGGTACCCTTACAGCTTGTTGAAACGATGCTTTATTCCTCCTCAAAAGCAATGAAATTAAAAGCAGTGTTTTCATGTATACTTGCATGCCTTTGGTATGTCAGAGTAAAGCAAAAAAAAAAAGTGTGAATACGGTATAAATGATTTGTGGGGGCGGCACGGGGTGTAGTGGTTAGCGCTGTCGCCTCACAGCAAGAAGGTCCGGGTTCGAGCCCCGGGGCCGGCGAGGGCCTTTCTGTGTGGAGTTTGCATGTTCTCCCCGTGTCCGCGTGGGTTTCCTCCGGGTGCTCCGGTTTCCCCCACAGTCCAAAGACATGCAGGTTAGGTTAACTGGTGACTCTAAATTGACCGTAGGTGTGAATGTGAGTGTGAATGGTTGTCTGTGTCTATGTGTCAGCCCTGTGATGACCTGGCGACTTGTCCAGGGTGTACCCCGCCTTTCACCCGTAGTCAGCTGGGATAGGCTCCAGCTTGCCTGCGCCCCTGTAGGACAGGATAAAGCGGCTAGAGATAATGAGATGAGAAATGATTTGTTTGTTTTACAAAGATATTCTCATATAGCCTGGACAGATTTGTTGGCACCCCAGGAAAGATTATAAATAATTGGATTATGATATTTCAAACTAATTGTTTAATCTTAATTAGTTTCACAGGTGACTTCAATCTTGGAATCAGTCATTCAGTCTATTTAAATGGAGAAAAGTTGTCACTCTGCTGTTTGGTATCGTCGTGTGCACCGCATTGAACATGGACCAGAGAAAGTGAATGGAGAGAGTTGTTTGAGGAGATCAGAAAGAAAATTATAGACAAGCATGTGGCGGCACGGTGGTGTAGTGGTTAACGCTGTCGCCTCACAGCAAGAAGGTCCTGGGTTCGAGCCCTGGGGCCGGCGAGGGCCTTTCTGTGTGGAGTTTGCATGTTCTCCCCGTGTCCGCGTGGGTTTCCTCCGGGTGCTCCGGTTTCCCCCACAGTCCAAAGACATGCAGGTTAGGTTAACTGGTGACTCTAAATTGACCGTAGGTGTGAATGTGAGTGTGAATGGTTGTCTGTGTCTATGTGTCAGCCCTGTGATGACCTGGCGACTTGTCCAGGGTGTACCCCACCTTTCGCCCGTAGTCAGCTGGGATAGGCTCCAGCTCGCCTGCGACCCTGTAGAAGGATGAAGCAGCTAGAGATAATGAGATGAGATGAGACAAGCATGTTAAAGGGAAAGACCGCGAGTTGGCCTTGTGGTTAGCGTGTCCGCCTCTTGACCAGGAGATTGCCAGTTCTACTCATGGTTGGGTCATACCAAAGACCATCATAAAAACGGTACCTACTGCCGTCTGGCAAGGCACGCTACAATACAGATGTGAGTGGGGAATCAAACTCTCGCAGTTACTAGAGGACTCGCCCCCCCACTGTAACTCTAGCTGTGTAGGCGAGAGGCCGAGGGCTACAGAAACGGAGATCGGCGCTGCACCCATACGCCTCAAAGAGTTGAGTTGGTTAGTACTGGGACAGGAGACTGCCTGGGAGGACCAGATTCTGGTGTGAGAGGGACTTTGATGTTAAAGGGAAAGGCTCTTAGATCCTCTCCAAGCAGCTTGATGTTCCTGTGACAACAGTTGCAAATATTTTTAAGAAGTTAAGTTCCATGGGACTGGAGCCAACCTTTTTGGACATGACTGCAAGAGGAAAATCCATCACATATTGAACAGAAGGATGGTGCCAAAGGTAGAAAAAGAGCCAAGGACAACTTCCAAAGAGATAAAAGTTGAACTCCAAGGTCAAGGTACATCAGTGTCTGATTGATTGGGTCTGTCACGTTTTGAGCGACAGCGGGCTCAATGTAAGGACTCCATTGTAACAGCATGGATGCAAACGGCGCGCCTTTTGCCGGATGCCGCCTTTTTCACGGCTGTCTGGGGGGCTTGTGTGAATCGTGCAGATCCGATGAGGGTTTTTTTTTTGGGGTGGGGGGTGTTGGAGTGTCGATTATAATTTCATCAAAGTAAATTCTGTATTAAAATTACTAAATAAGCAAATGCCGTTACAGTCCATGAAACATAGGAAGTATAAGTATGAGAAGAAAACAGTAAATCAGAAAGCTGTGTATGTAAAGCCAATTGGCTGCGCGCCATTATCTGCTGCTGGCTGCACTTCACTGCACGCGCAAGGATTTCCATCAGTCCAATGTAAGTTACGTAATTGGCTTTACGTGCGCAGCTTTCTGATTTACTGTTTTCTCATCTCATCTCATTATCTCTAGCTGCTTTATCCTGTTCGACAGGGTCGCAGGCAAGCTGGAGCCTATCCCAGCTGACTATGGGCGAAAGGCGGGGTACACCCTGGACAAGTCGCCAGGTCATCACAGGGCTGACACATAGACACAGACAACCATTCACACTCACATTCACACCTACGGTCAATTTAGAGTCACCAGTTAACCTAACCTGCATGTCTTTGGACTGTGGGGGAAACCGGAGCACCCGGAGGAAACCCACGCGGACACGGGGAGAACATGCAAACTCCACACAGAAAGGCCCTCGCCGGCCACGGGGCTCGAACCCAGGACCTTCTTGCTGTGAGGAGACCGCGCTAACCACTACACCACTGTGCCGCCTTACTGTTTTCTTCTCATCTCATCTCATTATCTCTAGCCGCTTTATCCTGTCCTACAGGGTCGCAGGCAAGCTGGAGCCTGTCCCAGCTGACTATGGGTGAAAGGCGGGGTACACCCTGGACAAGTCACCAGGTCATCACAGGGCTGACACATAGACACAGACAACCATTCACACTCACATTCACACCTACGGTCAATTTAGAGTCACCAGTTAACCTAACCTGCATGTCTTTGGACTGTGGGGGAAACCGGAGCACCCGGAGGAAACCCACACGGACACGGGGAGAACATGCAAACTCCGCACAGAAAGGCCCTCGCTGGCCACGGGCCTCGAACCCGGACCTTCTTGCTGTGAGGCGACAGCGCTAACCACCACGCCACTGTGCCGCCTTACTGTTTTCTTCTCATACTTTCTATGTTTCATGGACTGTAACGGCAATTGCTTATTTAGTAATTTTAATACAGAATTCACTTTGATGAAATTATAATCAGACACTCCAACCCCCCCCCCCCCCCCTCCCCAAAAAAAACACTCATCGGATCTGCACGATTCACACAAGTCCCCGTGAAAAAGGCAGCATCCGCCAAAAGGCATGCCGTTTGCATCCATGAACAAGGAAAAAAAAAGTCAGACTGGAACTTACTAAAATGCATATTGACAAGCCACAATGCTTCTGAGAGCATGCCCTTTGGGCACTTACAGTAATGCATTTATGGCTGAGGACTACAGTTAACTTGCTAACTTTAGGACTGCAGTTGTCATGAACAGTTTTGCACTCAAGTTTCCATCAATGAACAGTTTATAACTTCAACAAAACAGACGTCATGTTAAAACTATAATGATTTTCCTGGTTACACAGTTATACTTTGTGACTCTATCGGAGACAGTTATAGAAGCGAGTTATTTATAATCACGTCATCTGTTATCACCCAAATGAGGATGGGTTCCCTTTTGAGTCTGGTTCCTCTCGAGGTTTCTTCCTCGTGTCGTCTGAGGGAGTTTTTCCTTGCCACTGTCGCCACAAGCGTGCTCATTGGGGATAGATTAGGGATAAACTTGGCTCATGTTAAAGGTCATTAAAATTCTGTAAAGCTGCTTTGCGACAGTGTCTGTTGTTAAAAGTGCTATACTTGACTTTGGACAGATGAGACAAAACTCAAGCTTATTGGCAAGTCACATCAGCTCTATGTCCACAGAAGGGGAAAAAATGAAGCTTTCAAAGAAAAGAACACCATACCTACTATGAAATACAGAGGAGGTTTGGTTATGATTTGGGGCTGCTATGTTGCGTCTGGCACGGGGTGCCTTGAATCTGTGCGGAACACGATGAAATCTCAAGACCATCAAGGCATTCTGGAGCGAAACGTGCTTCGCAGTGTCAGAAAGCTCTGTCTCAGTCGCAGGTCATGGGTTTCCCAACAGGATAAAGACCCAAAGCACACAGATCAAAGTACCAAAGAATGGCAAAGAACAAAACGTTTGGACTATTCTGAAATGGCCGTCTACGAGCCCTGATCTGAATCGTATCGAACATCTCTGGAAAGAGCTGAAACATGCAGTGTGGCGAAGGCAGCCTTCAAACCTGAGACAGAGGGAGCAGTTTGCGCAGGAAGAGTGAGCCAAACTACCTGTTGATGCAGAAGTTTCATTGAGAGCGACAGAGGTGGTTTGTTAGCAGTGTTGAAGGTTGCGCAACAAAATATTAAGTTAAGGGTGCCATCATTTTTGCAGAGCCTAATTTAGGGCGCGTAATACGCGATAATACGCGTTTTTTTATCTGTCTGTCGCACATCCACTTTTTGGGCACGAGTGAGATATCGCGTATCTATTCATTTTGTTGTGCATTTATAAGTAGAGAGCGTTTAGTCGCATTTTACTGAATCTTGTGCGTATCAATTTGTCAGCACCAGCTAGCAAGCACTGCGGTAAATATAGCGTTGTTTACACACCAATCGGAAAGGACCGAAGTATTCCGAATGGTTTATTTAGCGGGTAAAACAGCTTTGTGAACTGTTATATCATTGGTCACTGAACCGGAAGACAGTGTATCTCAACCAATCGTGTGGTGTTTTAAAAATACCCAAAAGCACATGGCATATCGTTCTGTCTCATCCAAACATAAGTTTGTGTACAAATATGATCTTAGTGACAGTGTGAAGACATACTAAGTCATTTGATTCTGATTGATAATGGTTTCTGTAGTTTGAATTTGATATTTTCCTAATGCTAAGGCCATTATTAAAAAATGTTCTGTTTCCGGTCCACCGGCCAGGTGAGTGGCGTTTGTGCGCTTGACGCCGGTTTTTCGACATTTTTTTTCGGGTTCGTAAATCTAAAATCGAACTTGACATTTCCGCATTCCCAGGGCTTTCCACTAAGGCTCATACTAGCCACCCATGACAAATAAGTAACCGGGGGGGGTAAACACAAAATAAACTCCTGTGCACGCAGTTCCCAGGATTAAATGTATTTTCCACAGACCATTTATTTATTCACTTTACTCAAATACAAAGTAAAATGGGGCGGCACGGTGGTGTAGTGGTTAGCGCCGTCGCCTCACAGCAAGAAGGTCCTGGGTTCGAGCCCCGGGGCCGGCGAGGGCCTTTCTGTGTGGAGTTTGCATGTTCTCCCCGTGTCCGCGTGGGTTTCCTCCGGGTGCTCCGGTTTCCCCCACAGTCCAAAGACATGCAGGTTAGGTTAACTGGTGACTCTAAATTGACCGTAGGTGTGAATGTGAGTGTGAATGGTTGTCTGTATCTATGTGTCAGCCCTGTGATGACCTGGCGACTTGTCCAGGGTGTACCCCGCCTTTCGCCCGTAGTCAGCTGGGATAGGCTCCAGCTTGCCTGCGACCCTGTAGAACAGGATAAAGCGGCTAGAGATAATGAGATGAGATGAGACAAAGTAAAATGGCAGTAAATCTTCTTTCTTTTCTTGCGTATTGCATCATGAGGCGTTCCTGGCTTGTAACTCTCTTATTTTCGGTGCATGACACATTCACGCAGCTGAGCATGCTATGAATTAACAACGACAGCGGTCTGCAGTGGCGGCTACACAATTAAACACTCGGCGAACATTTCTCCATTTGTGTATGAAAATACACTCCAACCACTCAGTTTGGTTTCATTTACAACCAACGCTGTCTTTTGATGCCAGCACGTAATTGAACGAGAGAAGACTGGTTTACCGGAGACAAAATAAGCGTTATCTCTGCTTCTGTTCCCTCCGACGGCCCCGACACACTACTGCCTCCGCTGAGTGCGCGCGCACTCTGAACTGAATCAGCTCTGCGCATGCGCCGTGCGGCACAAAAAAACGGCAGCCACCATGAAGGAAGGAGATCCGGAGTTTTAAATTTTGCTTAAGTGTGAAATTGCAAAATGGTATTCTAGCGAACAACAAAATAGTAAAGATTCAGAAACACAAATCATTCAGTGATCATTTTAATAGTGTAATTTCATCCGAACTAGGCCTAACGCTCGATTTAGAACTACAAAAAGTCCGTGTGTCGGACATTTTAAGTACCTTTGTAAAAGTTTTGCAAATGTTGCAGTCAGCATTTAAAATGCTAACTTAGTTTTTGTACAAGTTTCAGTTGATTAAACCGTCATATTTTATTAAATGTGTCTGCTTTTGTAATAAAAAAGTACTGAAAGAAAAAGCAAACACAGCATTGCGATTTCTTATCCATCCATATATTAAAAAAATAATAATAATAATAAAAAAAAATAAATCCCTCCCTCCCGACTGAATTTTTTTGCTCACCCAGTGGACAGGAAACGGATTTTTTTTAAGGATGGCCCAATATACAATTAGTTTGATGATGTTTGGTATTATGTAAGTTTTATTTAAAAATATTATGAAATATATTTAATCTGTTCTTGTGTAATTGTAGGTACTGTAAGATTGTAAATGATGGAGATTATATACTTTTTAGGACGTCTGAATTTTGAGATTATCTCCAGTCATTTATGTCAAAATCTAGTTTAAACATGGGTAGATTGTTTAATGTTTTTCACTTTCATGAAAGGTGGTCTGAACAAAACAAATATGATAGCATTTTTAAATATTTGATAGTGATTTTATTTTATTCAGAAAGTCAGATTTTTCATCTTATTAATTGTGGCAAGACTGCATGGATTTTAGACTTAACTATATCAAATGATCTAATATTAACCTGGTCATATTTGATATGCAATATTAACCTAGTCATATTTGATATGCAATATTAACCTAGTCATATTTGATATGCAATATTAACCTAGTCATATTTGATATGCAATATTAACCTAGTCATATTTGATATGCAACATTATACTACTGGTGGTCAAATTGGTAAAAATAGGCTAGTCACATGATTTATAGTAAAACAGTAACCTAGTCATATAACAGAAAACTAGTCATATTTGTAAGGTTTTGCAGTATATAATTCTTCATATAGTTTTTGATCTAAAATCTTTACATTTTTAAAGTTCAGATTTGATCATAATGCAGGGATGTGATTTTTCCGCGAATTCGCGGAATTCCGCTTTTTTCACCTCAAAACTTGAAGAAAAATTTTTTTCCGATTTTTCCCTCATCCACATTCGTATCCTATTCGTTCCGACTTTGTTTGAAAGATGGCAGCCTCGGATTTGCATCTTTACGCCTCGATCACGGAGGCTGCCATCTTTCAACTCTTTGTTTGAAGCGAGTTACGTACAGCTATCTAACAAGCGCGTTCATTGGTTGTTACAGAGCGATGAGCCAATCATGTACCTCGTTTCATCTCAATGACGTAATTGCGTAAATGACGTAATTATGTCAATGAGATGAAACGAGGTACGTGATTGGCTCATCGCTCTGTAACAACCAATGAACGCGCTTGTTAGATAGCTGTACGTAACTCGCTTCAAACAAAGAGTTGAAAGATGGCAGCCTCCGTGATCGAGGCGTAAAGATGCAAATCGAGTTAAAGAAACCGACAGAATAATGAAAAAAAAGTTCCGCTGGGAATGGTTGGAGAAAAACCGCGGCTCGCCTCGGGGCGAATTACGTCACAAGGCGCGGGGCTAGCGGGCCCTGCTCACGCTGGTTCTTTGGGGTGTGTGTGTGTGTGTGAGAGAGAGTGTGTGAGTGAGCAAGAGTGAGAGAGTGTGTGTGTGTGTGTGTGTGTGTGAGCGAGAGTGAGAGAGAGTGTGTGTGTGTGAGCGAGAGTGAGAGAGTGTGTGTGTGAGCGAGAGTGTGTGTGTGAGAGTGAGCGAGAGTGTGTGTGTCAGAGTTGCATGTTGACCATTAAATTGGCTTGAATTTGTTAATCATGACAAGTTTTTTCTTGTGTGTTTGCTTGCCATTTTAGTACAATTTTTAAGTCAGAAAACCCCAGAACCCAGGAGCTTCGGGGGGCTTCCCCCCCTTGTCCCCCCACCAGGCCGCTGCCCTGGACCAGCTGCGGCCCCCAGACCCCCGGCTAAAATTTTCAGATAATTTCACCAGCCCCAAATCACATCCCTGATAATGTTTGTGCAATACTATAAACTGTGGATAAGTGTTTGCTGATATGGTTTTCATATCACTGTATTAAAGGATATGTATAGTGCCATAATTATGATATTATATAGATTAACATCTGATATGAATGTTTGTTACATGTATTTAGTTTTATTAATAAAACTGTTCTGTTTATAGATGTACTCTTGAAAATATCTACCAATGTATTACTTATTTTTCTGTCCCCACTAACTGGAACAAATGAGGGATATTTTTACCCATGTTAATATTTTCTGTCCCCTGTTTCTGCAACTAGTGAGGGATCTGTCCCCTATTTTCAAATTCCTAGATTAGGCTCTGATTTTTGTCCATGCCATTTTCATTTGTTTTGTTGTGCGAACTATTCAGTTGAATCAAAAAATCAAAAGCAAAGTCTGGTTTGTGTTAAACATGGAACAAACAATGATGGAATGGAACATGAAATTTTGTCAGTTTCAAGTTATTTCCGATATACGTAGTTGTAGGTAATTTGGTGATTATTTGTACTCTCACAAATGCCAGTTTTTCCTCATTCTTCTGGGTGTTTGTGTTTTCACAGCATAGACTGCTTAACTATCCCATCGCGCTGTGGGAAAGGCGAGCTCAAGAGGGTCTCCGAGGTCTTTGACTGCTGGTTTGAGAGCGGCAGCATGCCTTACGCCCAAGCGCACTACCCTTTTGAGAACAGGCGCGAGTTTGAGGACACTTTTCCTGCCGACTTCATCGCAGAAGGCATCGACCAGACCAGAGGATGGTACGAGGTTACACACCAGCTGGATAACTTGCTGCATCATGCAGGGGGCCACGACTGTAATCGATTGCCCTTCACATAGTTATACTGCAGCTAACGGGCAATGAGTCGATCGCATTTCCATATTTGATTAAGGCAAAGTGGTGTTTTTGATTAGCTGTGGGTGAACCATGTGACAAGATCCTTTTAAGAAGGCAAGAGGAACTAAAATGTACTTTATTATTAGTCCATAGACTTAAATCCGAGACAACGATAACATGAATTGAGGAATAATGTTTTAGTCATGCAGTAGGACATTGCATTTATCACACTGAAGATTGTTCACAAGGGGGAGCTAGCGGAGCAGCACGAGGGAACAATAGTGAGGCTATAATGTTTTCCGATAAGACTTGGGAAGGAAGATGATGTGACTATGGGTGTTAGTTAAAATAACGAGGTTAAGGGTAGGGGCCTGGAACTAAACTACAGGACTCTAGTGGTAGTGTAAGTGATGAGAACTGCTGCAGTTATGCATGACTATAGTGACATTTGGAATCAGTCATCATGTGACACATCTAAAAACGCAGCAGGAAAAGCAGGGCTGCTGTATTTACCAGAAAATGGATGCTTTGAGCGCAAGTGCAGCATTGTAGAGTCGGATTAAAGACACGCCATAGACTAAGGGTCTTTCTTAGTTTAATTTAAAAAAATAATGAAAAACTACAGCACATTAACTTAAAGGTGACCTATTACACCACTTTCCCACAAGTTGACACAGTTCCCTGAGGTCTTAATCAAATGTCTGTGACATTCTTTGGTCAAAATCCCACAAGGATAAAACACCACAGCTCCTGTCGAAACAGCCCTGTTCGAAACGGCCGATTTGAGTGCCTGTTCCTTTAAATGATAATGAGCTACTGCTCACTCCACCCTTCTCTTCGTCCAACCAATCAGGTAGCATTTCTTCATGAATATTCATTTGCAAAGGCAGTTCTCGAGCTATGAGTGGAGATGCTCAGATGAATGTTTAATGAGCTCCAGTTGTGAAAGGGGAGCCAAATCTGATGATGAGGGGGGAAATCAGTTTTGATGACTGGCTTTTTCAGGAAGTGACATCATTATTAAAGCATTCTTATTACAAAATTGAAACGAGACGATTTTTCATTGTGTTTGTGGTTTTAACACAGTGTTGTGATGGTATAATAAATAGTTGTTATTCTACAAAATCATATAAACCATGTACGACGAGATTGAGCGGAATAATTGTTTTATTCTATCCACATTCACTGGATTTTGAGAAACGGGGCATTTTTATTTTGATTTTCTGCAAATTCGAGAAATCAAACACTTTATACAAAACGTCCGATAAAATCATTTCCACTTAGAATGTAAACAAACCGGCGAAATGACAGGAGCAATTTGTGAAAAATGTGATAATTCTTGAAAAATACTTTTTATTCCAGATATATATATATATATATATATATAGTGGTGCAAAAAAGTATTTAGTCAGTCACCAATTGTGCAAGTTCTCCCACTTAAAAAGATGAGAGAGGCCTGTAATTTTCATCATAGGTACACTTCAACTATGAGAGACAGAATGGGGGGAAAGAATCCAGGAAATCACACCGTAAGATTTTTAAAGAATTTATTTGCAAATTATGGTGGAAAATAAGTATTTGGTCAATAACAAAAGTTCATCTCAATACTTTGTTATATACCCTTTGTTGGCAATGACAGAGGTCAAACGTTTTCTGTAAGTCTTCACAAGGTTTTCACACACTGTTGCTGGTATTTTGGCCCATTCCTCCATGCAGATCTCCTCTAGAGCAGTGATGTTTTGGGGCTGTCGCTGGGCAACACGGACTTTCAACTCCCTCCAAAGATTTTCTATGGGGTTGAGATCTGGAGACTGGCTAGGCCACTCCAGGACCTTGAAATGCTTCTTACGAAGCCACTCCTTCGTTGCCCGGGCGGTGTGTTTGGGATCATTGCCATGCTGAAAGACCCAGCCACGTTTCATCTTCAATGCCCTTGCTGATGGAAGGAGGTTTTCACTCAAAATCTCACGATACATGGCCTCATTCATTCTTTCCTTTACACGGATCAGTCGTCCTGGTCCCTTTGCAGAAAAACAGCCCCAAAGCATGATGTTTCCACCCCCATGCTTCACAGTAGGTATGGTGTTCTTTGGATGCAACTCAGCATTCTTTCTCCTCCAAACACAACAAGTTGAGTTTTTACCAAAAAGTTCTATTTGGGTTTCATCTGACCATATGACATTCTCCCAGTCCTCTTCTGGATCATCCAAATGCTCTCTAGCAAACTTCAGACGGGCCTGGACATGTACTGGCTTAAGCAGGGGGACACGTCTGGCACTGCAGGATTTGAGTCCCTGGCGGCGTAGTGTGTTACTGATGGTAGCCTTTGTTACTTTGGTCCCAGCTCTCTGCAGGTCATTCACTAGGTCCCCCCGTGTGGTTCTGGGATTTTTGCTCACCGTTCTTGTGATCATTTTGACCCCACGGGGTGAGATCTTGTGTGGAGCCCCAGATCGAGGGAGATTATCAGTGGTCTTGTATGTCTTCCATTTTCTAATAATTGCTCCCACAGTTGATTTCTTCACACCAAGCTGCTTACCTATTGCAGATTCAGTCTTCCCAGCCTGGTGCAGGTCTACAATTTTGTTTCTGGTGTCCTTTGACAGCTCTTTGGTCTTGGCCATAGTGGAGTTTGGAGTGTGACTGTTTGAGGTTGTGGACAGGTGTCTTTTATACTGATAATGAGTTCAAACAGGTGCCATTAATACAGGTAACGAGTGGAGGACAGAGGAGCCTCTTAAAGAAGTTGTTACAGGTCTGTGAGAGCCAGAAATCTTGCTTGTTTGTAGGTGACCAAATACTTATTTTACCGAGGAATTTACCAATTAATTCATTAAAAATCCTACAATGTGATTTCCTGGATTCTTTCCCCCCATTCTGTCTCTCATAGTTGAAGTGTACCTATGATGAAAATTACAGGCCTCTCTCATCTTTTTAAGTGGGAGAACTTGCACAATTGGTGGTGTATGTGTGTGTGTGTATGTGTGTATATATATATATATATATATATATATATATATATATATATATATAATAATTTTTTTTTTTGGGGGGGGGGGTTGTTGTTCTTGTTCTTTAGGGTTTTTTTTGTGGTTGGCAAACCAACTTAAAGGTGCATTACTGCCACCAGCTGGGCTGGAGTGTGGAACACGAGATATTGGGGAGGGGGAAAACAAAACTATATTCTTTTAGCTCTTTCTGTTTCTTTTAAATACTTAAATTTTTCGGGGTTTGGTTTTCGAGTAGATTTTATTTCGTCCTCGACCAGTTCAGCAACGCACTCTGCCATTTTGTTTCTCTCTACTCATGGTATATGAGCTGATATCCTAGTAGTAGAGTAGCCAATCAGAGCGCATGATTGCTCATATCCAGTGAATGTGGATGGAATAATAGCATATGTATGATGCTAATCAGCTAACACTGGAGGTTACAGCTTAAAATCTCATGAGAGTTCATGAGCAAGAAAACCAGGCCAGTGATTATTAGTATGAGCTGAAATATCGTGTGAATAAAATGGTGTGAATTGGCTTTGAAGACCGTGATTGATTGGCCAAGCAGAGGTCAGGCTGAAATGCTAACGTTACTATAACGGTGATGCCTGTTAATATATAAAGAGTATTTGTGTAACATCACTCTGAATAAGAGAAAGGAGTTGGGGGGGAACCCCCAAACGTTCAAATGTTATTCAACTCTAGACACCTAATATTGACTAATTTTGGCTTCCATAACACTCGTTAATAGTGCAGGAAGAGAATGTGGGAACTGGCTGATTAGCGTGGGAATGTGGGAACTGGCCAGTTCAGCAATAATTATGGAAGTGCATCATCAGTGCATGATGGTGATCCATCCTCTCCAGAGATGCCATTCCCATAATTCTGTTCAACCTCATTCGAGTTCCAAAATTTGAAACTTCGCTAATAACATTTACCAGTATTGTGATCATATTTTTGACATTTTATGGGATATCGTCGTCTGAATATGGCTTTATTTGCACATTTGCTTTGACCAGCTGTAACATGAGAATGTTGTTTTTAAGGTTCTACACGTTGCTCGTGCTCTCAACGGCGCTCTTCGGGAAGCCTCCATTCAAGAACGTGATCGTCAATGGCCTTGTCCTCGCAAGGTAACGGTCTGTCATTTCTCACAATACGTGCTTCGTGTGTAACTGTATTTATGGACAGGTTTTATTTTGGCAAAGGGAACATCCTTTCGCAGAGTCCTGGAGGCAGAACCGTAATGCTGATGATCTGGAAACACTTGGTTTGGCTGTAGTGTTTATTTAACGATGTACGTTTTCTCTGCAGCGACGGCCAGAAAATGAGCAAACGAAAGAAGAACTACCCAGACCCAGGAGTGATCGTACAGAACTACGGTGCCGACGCACTCCGGTAAGGATCCAACAAATTCAGCGTGACACTGAAACACAGCGAAACATTTTTAATCAAAGCTCTGGAAGGCGTGCACCGGTGGAGCATCTGGGGCATTATGGGTAATGAATAAAGCAGTGTTGCATTAGTGCATGTGGGTGAAATAGTTCCAGGAAACGCCTGATTGATCATCACCTGCTCCTTTTCACTTTAGCCCTTTGCGAAGTTTCATCAACAAAAAGCAGCTCTTGACTTCCCATAGACTTGAGTAGCTTTGTTCATAAACCTCTGACCTTTTCTCCGATAGTTTTTGTGACCAGCGTGATAAATTTATAGAAAGAGCATAAACGTAGCACATGCGGGGACTGCATAACGAGCAAAGCTGAGACTGCAGAGACCATTAGTGGTTACATATAAAGAAGTAGAACAGAGACAAAGCAAAGGTTTAATCCTTCATTGCCATATAAACTCACTGGAGAGAAAAAGAATGAGGGAGCTTGAGAAAGAGGAAAGAGGAGAGGAAGGAGTGAGAGGGAGAAAAAGAAGGGGGAAATGAGAGAAATGGAAAGGAAGGGGGGAGGAAGAGAGAAGGAGACAGAGGGAGGTGTGAAAGGGAGAAAAAGGAGGGGATAAGGTGAGACATGGAGAGAAGGGGGTAGAGAAGAGGAGAAAGAGGGACGGAGAGTGAGAGGCTGAAAGGAAGAGAAGAGGAGACAGAGGGAAGGTGTGAAAGGGTGGAAATGAGAGAAAGGAAGAGGGGAGAATGAGAGGGAGGAAGAGAGAGAAGAGTAGGGGAGGGAAAGGGAAAAAGAGGAGGGAGAAGGGGATAAGGTGAGACATGGAGAGGGATAAGGGGAGAAAGAAGGAAAGAGAAGAGGAGACAGAGGGAAGGAGAGTGAGAAGGGGGAAAAGAAGGATGGCGTGGGAGAGGCTGAAAGGGAGAGAGAGAGAAGGGTGAACAGAGAGAAGGGTCATAAGAGATGGAGAGGGAGGGGGGAAGAAGGATGGAGAGGGAGAAAGGTGAAAACAGAAGGGAGAGAAAGAGAGAAGGGTGATAATGGAGAAAGAGAGAAAGAAAGACGGGGAAAAAAAGAAACGCAACCAGGCATATTCAGTCCCGGCCTAAACCTTTCTCCAAATATGACGACTGTTTTTGAATATTAATGCATTCTGTCTTCATAAGCCTTTTATGCTGGTGAATTGCGCAAGGCCACGTTTCTTTCAGAATCCTCCCTCGCCTCCGTCCTCATCAGCCTGTTTATCCTCAGCGCCTCACCAGCATTTCCACAAACACACAATTCTCTTTGATAACGATGCACAACACAGAAAGATGAAGTGTCCCTGCAGCCTTGCTGAACTCTGTTTGATTACCGTAAGGTGAAAATGGCATCGTAGTTCATGGGGGTTGATGCACTGCCGTCTTCCTCAATCAATACTCGCGCGTTTCTCAGTCATAAATCACTCGATGCTTTCCAGGAAGTAATTCAGTGCAGTTCAGTAGAAGGCTGAAACGACCGAGTTGGTTCTATTTCACCAAAGAAGCTGGAAGGGAAGGGATTTTTAGACCGAACATAAATTAGAACTGATAAAAAATAAGAAATAATTTTTATAAGTGACCTGAAGTGTTCTTTGGCTCCGGTGAAGGAGGTGTGGCCTCTGTGCTTTAGCTCCGGTGAAGGAGGTGTGGCCTCTGTGCTTTAGCTCTGGGGGAGGAGGTGTGGCCTCTGTGCTTTAGCTCCGGTGAAGGAGGTGTGGCCTCTGTGCTTTAGCTCCGGGGGAGGAGGTGTGGCCTCTGTGCTTTAGCTCCGGGGGAGGAGGTGTGGCCTCTGTGCTTTAGCGCCGGTGAAGGAGGTGTGGCCTCTGTGCTTTAGCCCCGGGGGAGGAGGTGTGGCCTCTGTGCTGTAGCCCCGGTGAAGGAGGTGTGGCCTCTGTGCTTTAGCCCCGGTGAAGGAGGTGTGGCCTCTGTGCGTTAGCCCCGGTGAAGGAGGTGTGGCCTCTGTGCTTTAGCCCCGGTGAAGGAGGTGTGGCCTCTGTGCTTTAGCTCCGGTGAAGGAGGTGTGGCCTCTGTGCTTTAGCTCCGGTGAAGGAGGTGTGGCCTCTGTGCTTTAGCCCCGGTGAAGGAGGTGTGGCCTCTGTGCTTTAGCCCCGGTGAAGGAGGTGTGGCCTCTGTGCTTTAGCTCCGGTGAAGGAGGTGTGGCCTCTGTGCTTTAGCTCCGGTGAAGGAGGTGTGGCCTCTGTGCTTTAGCCCCGGTGAAGGAGGTGTGGCCTCTGTGCTTTAGCCCCGGTGAAGGAGGTGTGGCCTCTGTGCTTTAGCCCCGGTGAAGGAGGTGTGGCCTCTGTGCTTTAGCCCCGGTGAAGGAGGTGTGGCCTCTGTGCTTTAGATTTCTTTGATCAAAGAAATCTTTTTTTTTTTTCCCCAGATTTTCTCACTACTTTCCTGGGGATGTTGAGCATAACCAATAACCAAATAGTGGTTTCAGTATTTATGTTCTACTGTCTCAAATACTTAAGCAGCTTTTCAAATATTTGTGCACAGCCATTAAAAATAGAACATAGAACATAACATGCAAGACAATATAACTTTTAACAGATAGAAATAAAGCACTTTAGAGTTTCTTACTGGGTCTGCTTTGGATTCTGTAAGAATGACGAGTGTCGTTTTTTCTTGTAATCGACAAAGTTTAAGGTAAAAGGCATGCAAGTGCCACCTCCTGGGAAACTGTTTGCACAGAAATACACTGTGGAAGAAATGCTTGAGAACACTTTTTTTTCTTGTATTAAGGACACACGCAACAAAAAAGCAGGCCAGGAGTATAATCACGTGTAGTTATAGTTTATTATTATTATTATTATTATTATTATTATTATTATTATGTATAATCATGTCTCCTTTAAAAACAGTCAAACCCTATGAAATTGCTGGGATAAAGCCAGAAAATTGGTTTCTGATCCTGATTCCCATCTCCTATAAAAAGCTTGCAATTTTTTCTCTTTATAGGCTGTACCTAATCAACTCTCCGGTGGTCCGAGCAGAAAACCTGCGCTTTAAAGAGGAAGGCGTAAGGGACGTGCTCAAAGACGTTTTCCTGCCCTGGTACAATGCTTACCGCTTCCTCGTGCAGAATGTCCTGAGGCTTCATCAGGTAGAATTATTGTGCTGATTTTTTGTTTGTTTTTTTTTAAACCTCAAAGTCACTGCTGCACTTATGAAGAGCAATTAATATGCAGTGTGCAAGTGTATGGAGCTGTACTAATAAACTTTAAGCCACTATGATCCTGACCAGGCAGTTACTAACATGAAGCTGTAAATGTATTGTTCCACACAGTCTGTTCACGTTAATATTATTATTTTGCTCCTAATTAAATATCCTACTGCATCTCAAACAATTATAATATCGTGAACAAGTTCATATATCTCATAATTTAATTCACAAAGGTAAACTTTCATATATTCTATATTCATTACGTTTAAAGTGAAATATTCCAGGCCTTTTGTTTTAATTTTGATGACTGTGGCTTATAGCTCATGAAAATCAGAAATCCCAGTGTCTCAGATTGATAGAATATTTCCTAAGTGCAATCAGAGAGGATTTGCAATACAGAAATTTCCAACTTCTGAAAAGTATGTTCATTTATACACTCTGTACTTGGTTGGGTCTCCTTTGTCATGAATTACTGCATCGGCATGGCATGGAGCCAATCAGCCTTGTAGCACTGCTGAGGTGTTATTGAAGCCCAGTTTGCTTTGATGGAGACCTTCAGCTCGTCCGTATTTTTGGGTCGGGTGTTTTTTATCTTCCTCTTGACAATAACCCATAGATTCTCTATGGGGTTCAGGTCAGGCAAGTTGGCTGGCCAATCAAACACAGTAATATCATGATCAGCAAACCATTTGGTCGTAGTTTTGGCACTGCGGGCAGGTGCTAAGTCCTGCTGGAAAAGGAAATCAGCATCTCCACAAAGCTTGTCAGCAGATGGAAGCATGAAGTGCTCTAAAATCTCCTGGTAGACGGCTATGTTGACTTTGGATTTGATAAAACACAATGGACCAACACCAGCAGATGACGTGGCACCCCAAATCATCATAGACTGCGGAAACTTCAATGGACTTCAAACACCTTGGATTCTGTGCCTCTCCACTCTTCCTCCAGACTCTGGGAACCTTGATTTCCAAATGAAATGCAAAATTTACCTTCATCTGAAAAGAGGACTTTGGACCACTGAGCAACAGTGCAGTTCTTTCTCTCCTTAACCCAGGTAAGACGCTTCTGACATTGTCTCTGGTTCAGGAGCAGCTTGATATTAGGAATGTGACAGTTGTAGCCCCTTTCCTTAAGACGTCCGTATTTGGTGGTGGCTCTTGATGCACTGACACCAGCCTCAGTCCACTCTTTTACCCCTTTTCCACCAAATCAGTTCCAGGGCTGGTTCGGGGCTGGTGCTGGTTCACAACTTGTTCAACTTGCGAGCCAGCTGAGAACCAGTTTGCTTTTCCACAGCTCGCGATGCTAAGGGAAGCCACGTCATTACGTCGCTGTATACGTCAGTTACGTCATTGTATACGTCAGTTACGTCGCTACATTTGCATAAACCTTGGCACGAATATCGAAGCAAAAACAACACGGAAGAAGCAGCAGCAACAACAACAATAATAATAATGGATGACTTCGCGTTTGTACAGCTGATGCTTCTCGTCGCTTAAAAATGGCGATCTTTCACGGTCTTGTTATTGTTGTTGGTCTTAACAACTCCGCCCCCCCGCTGACGTAAGCGGTTCTTTCCTCTGGCCCAGCAGAGAGTTGGTGCTAGCCTGGAACCGGTTTTTCTGGCCCCAGAGCCAGTTCTTTCAGTGGAAACAGAAAACCCGGTTCCAAACTAAGCACTGACCCCGAACCAGCCCTGGAACTGCTTTGGTGGAAAAGGGGCATTTGTGAAGCTCTCCCAAGTTCTTGAATCGACTTTTCTTGACAATCCTCTCAAGGCTGCGGTCATCCCTGTTGCTTGTGCACCTTTTCCAGCCAACCTTTTCAGCATTGACCTTCTGTGGCTTACCCTGCTTGTGGATGGTGTCGATGATTGATTGTTTTCTGGATAACCGCCAAGTCCGCAGTCTTCCCCATGATTGTGGTTGCGTGTACTGAACTAGACTGAGAGATGCACTGTATTTATACTGTTTTATTCAAACTCAAAATTAAATGCTCTAATGTTTTGAGATTATTTTTTTAATGTTTTGTGCTGTCGGCCCTAATTATCAAAAGTAAAATAGAAAAATGCTTGAAACATTTTAGCTTATGTGTAATGAGTCTAGAATATATTACATTTTCACTTTCTTAAATAACCGATGGAAAATATTGAACTTTTTCCACGATATTCTAATTGTTTGAGATGCACTAGTATACCACAAATATACATTATACCAGATATTCACTGCTGGTCAAAGACTGCAGTCAAATCGATAACCTCAGCCATTACTGGAGAACTTTAATACGTTATACTACTGAATGGAATGTGATGTTTTGAAGTCTCGATCAGTATTTTGTGTGCATTATTGCAGTACACATTAAACTGTAGAGGACAGAGGAAGCCACAGACTGTCTTCTCTTAATAGAACATAACCTCTTTTTGACTTTCCCGTTTAGGAAGAGGACATTAAGTTCCTGTATAATAAAAACACTGCCAAGCTGAGTGACAACATCATGGACCAATGGATCCAGTCCTTCACGCAGTCCCTCATTCAGTTCTTTAAGGCTGAGATGGATGGTAAGGAGACATCGGAAGCTAAAAATCTGAGAACGCAAGTAGATTCAGTCCATGCACATGCTCGAGGACCTGTGCTCCGTTCTTTTCTATGCACTCATGTCAAACCATTAGCATTTCAGAGAGTTCCCTCTTGAAGCCCTTGAGTGGTTATTTACTGGACAGTTAACTTGTTTTGTTCTGTTTGTTTACTTTATACTAAAAATGGGAGATTACTTAAAGCTACAGTCCTTAGGATTTTTGTTGAAACTTTTAAAAAAAAAAAAAAAAAAAAAAGATAGTTGAGTAAGAGAGGGAATATACGGAAGCCGCGAGAGGCCCTTCATATAATCTTTTTTTTATTCACTTTGTTATCCCGAGATAACCATGGGCGCAGATAGAGGGTGGGACGGGTGGGATTCGTCCCACCCAGATTTAAATTCACCTCGTTCGGTCCCCCCCACTTATAGGGAGGAAAAAACGTCTATGCTGTCTTTCTTTGCATAAGGCAAACCTCACGGAAAAATCAAAAGACTAATTACCATTCGGTTTATTGAGGTGCACAGCAGTACATACGTAGTTGCAACAACTCGCATAAAACAAAACAAAGACTGATATTCGGTTGGTTGAGCTGCGCAGACTGCACAGGTTGCGAGCTCGAGCTTGGTTGCTATGGTTACCCACAACAAGTTTGACAGGCATATCGGGGACAGCTCCTAGTTCAGGACTCCAACACGGCATGATGAAGGGTGCCAAACCGAAAAGGCAGAAAACGATTGCATCGTTTTTTCAAAAAACAACGACTGTAACTAAACTGTGCCTTATTTTATCATATCACCTTGCAATTTTTTGATAGTCTGTTCAAAGTAATGTCGTAGTGAAAGTAAAATCGTACGGAGTAGAGATGCCTTTCTGGTAGCCTCCTTCTTTCGGTGGTAGCCTGTAGATACAGTGCTCAGAAGGCAGTTTTAATGTTTAATCTGGCGTTCCCTGCCATAATTTCAGCGAGCATCAGAGTATATTCCTCGCACAACACATGTTGATGGTGGGGTTGGGGTTGGTTTGCTGGCAGCTTTGTCCCCCCCAGTTCAAAAAACGTATCTGCGCCCCTGGAGATAACGACATAATTCAGGATCTCGAGAAAACAACACAACTAATTAGAGATCTCGAGAAAACAAAACCGTTATTTCATGATCTCGAGTAAACAGCTGAGAAATGGTTCCTTCAGGAACGCCAAGAGACTTGTGATACTGACTTTGGGGCTATTTCTCATTCTGTATAGACGCAACTTTGGTCATTAGTATGTCTGGAATAATCGATCACCTGATAAGGCAATATTTTGATCAGGGGTTGACACAGGGAGAGATTGCATTAAGTCTTTTAATAAGGGATCATTTCAAAATTAGTCCGCGGCACCTCCGCAGAAGACTGGCCCGGCTTCGTCTCTACCGACGGAGATACAGTGATCCAGCTGAGATCATGAAATAATTTTTTTGTTTTCTCGAGATCTCGAAATAACGGTTTTGTTGTCTCGAGATCCTGAATTAATTATGTCGTTATCTCGGGATAACAAGGTGAATAAAAAAAGATTATATGAAGGGCCTCTCGCGGCTTCTGTAGGAATAGATGACTTGCAACCACGTCATCAAAACGTGCTACGTCATGAGCGTCCGCCATTTTGGTGGATCTACAAAGCAACTAGGACGGCAGCCGCTTAAAGCGTGTCTGTAAACAATGCTGAATTTTCTCAGTATGAGGCCGATTTGAATGGTCGAGCGAAGAATCGATACAAAGAGAAGATAGGTTATGTGTGGTTTTGACCCATATTATTTAAAAAAGTCGGATTTTTCTGAAGATAAGACGCTTCTACTGATCATCGAGTACCCAGATATCGTGTTCTATCCGGTTTGGCAGACTTCATGGGTCGACAAATCTCAAATGAAGGCTTATAAGTCTATGGAAGCCTATAACAACTTTTGTCTCTGGATGGGTAAATACCTTGTTAATTAAACCAGTCAACGATGACAAAGCAGTTGTACTTGCAAGGATAAATTAGGGCTTCTTTTGCATTTAGTTTACTTTTATGTGTAAACAACAGACAAAGTGTGAAATTTTGACAAGTAGCTTTATGGCTCACAAATCACATTTCAATTTATTTCAGATACGATTTTGCTGGCGCTCCTAGAAGCGAAACGGTAATACACGTGTTAAAATTATAACAGCAACCGAGTGAACCACGACAAGAGAACGATTATTTTATAGCAACACGAAATAAAATTCTTCCATGATCTTAAGAGAGCTTTCGATTCTCACCCGAGATAAAACGATTACTGCAAACACGAGCCGTTTTGGCTTTCGCCTCCATTAGATCAGCCCTGCCGATGTTGTTCAGCCGTGCTCGTCTCCTCTCCGTACTGAGCCTCAGAGTTTCCTCGCCCTCTTTCCGAATCATGGACGGAATTCTAAAAAAATCGGAACGTCCCACGGTCACGAGTACTGTTGTGATCACAACCATATGCAGCACAAAGATATGGCAGAGCTA
Organism: Neoarius graeffei; assembly: GCF_027579695.1. NCBI lineage: Eukaryota > Metazoa > Chordata > Actinopteri > Siluriformes > Ariidae > Neoarius > Neoarius graeffei. Next base: position 20,815,912 of record NC_083594.1, read on the forward strand.
AAAGAACGCTTAAAGCAGCGGAAAAACAAAGGGAGTTGCGCACGCGTGACTGTGTTTTGTATGGAATGTCGCTTGACCCCCGTATTTGTATATCCGCCAACATGGCCGACATCCGGGTTTCTGTTTTGCTTTGACGTCACTTGCAAGTCAAGGATTGGATTAAGGTCAGGACCGACTTGGCCAATCCAAACATTCTTTCAACTTTATTCTTCTTTAACCATTCTTTAGTCGAAGGACTTGTGCTTTTTCCTTTAGAATTCGCCGGTATAATTCAAAATTCATTGTTCCATCAATGATGGTAAGCCATTCTGGCTCAGATGCAGCAAAACAGGCCCAAACCATGATACTACCACCACCATGTTTCACAGATGGGATAAAGTATTTATGCTGGAATTCGGTGTTTTCCTTTCTCCTAACATAACGCTTCTCATTTAAACCAAAACATTCTATTTTGGTCTCGTACATTCACAAAAGTTTTCCAATAGCCATGTGACCTTTTAGCAAACTGTAGATGGATGGTTTGTTTTTTGTTCAAAGTTTTTTTTTTTTTTTTTTTTTAAATCCTGTTATACAAAATACAATCTCATCTCATCTCATTATCTCTAGCCGCTTTATCCTGTTCTACAGGGTCGCAGGCAAGCTGGAGCCTATCCCAGCTGACTACGGGCGAAAGGCGGGGTACACCCTGGACAAGTCGCCAGGTCATCACAGGGCTGACACATAGACACAGACAACCATTCACACTCACATTCACACCTACGGTCAATTTAGAGTCACCAGTTAACCTAACCTGCATGTCTTTGGACTGTGGGGGAAACCGGAGCACCCGGAGGAAACCCACGCGGACACGGGGAGAACATGCAAACTCCACACAGAAAGGCCCTCGCCGGCCCCGGGGCTCGAACCCAGGACCTTCTTGCTGTGAGGCGACAGCGCTAACCACTACACTACCGTGCCGCCACAAAATACAATATGAAATATAATTTGATATATTTTAACAAATTCCCATCCCACACTTCCATTAGTTAGAGAATGTGAGTATTGGGCATTATTCTATCCACATTCACTGGATATGAGCAATCGCATGCTCTGATTTGCTACCCTGCTACTTGGCTATCAGCTCCTATACCGTGAGGAGAGAAAAACAAAACGGCGGAGCGTGTTGCTGAACCAACCAAGGATGAAATAAAAACTCTCCTCGAAAACAAAACCCCCAAAAAAGCAACAAAATATGGAATGAAAGTATTTGATGGTAAGAACGTATCTTTTTTTTTTTTTTTAAAGAATTATTCTTATCGCATTTTTCACAAATTGCGACTGTGATTTTGCCAACTTTGTTTACATTCTAAGCGGAAACGATTTTGTCGGACGCTTTGGCTAAAGTTTTTCATCTCATCTCATTATCTCTAGCCGCTTTATCCTGTTCTTCAGGGTCGCAGGCAAGCTGGAGCCTATCCCAGCTGACTACGGGTGAAAGGCGGGGTACACCCTGGACAAGTCGCCAGGTCATCACAGGGCTGACACATAGACACAGACAACCATTCACACTCGCATTCACACCTACGGTCAATGTAGAGCCACCAGTTAACCTAACCTGCATGTCTTTGGACTGTGGGGGAAACCGGAGCACCCGGAAGAAACCCACGTGGACACGGGGAGAACATGCAAACTCCGCACAGAAAGGCCTTCGCCGGCCATAGGGCTCGAACCCGGACCTTCTTCCTGTGAGGCGACAGCGCTAACCACTACACCACCGTGCCGCCCGGATAAAGTTTTTATTTATTGAATTTGCAAAAAAAAAAATACGCCGTTTCTCAAAATCCAGTGAACGTGGATGGAATAAAACAGTCTCGTCGTACACAGCTTATAGTGGCTATCGGATCATGCTCCGTTACTGATGAATCTGTGCGTACCAACTATACACTAGTCATCATCCATGTCGATTCAGTACGTTACTACTCTCTGATGGTGGATTTGTCAAATTCATCTCGACTAAGAAATGTGATTTTGGTGAAATGTGGTGTACGGCTTTAGTATTATCCTCGGTTCAAGTGATTTTTGATTTTGTTGTGTGGCTTGGCGGAGATATGCACGCTACCGAGTGCCCTTCTAGTTCTATATACAGTATGTTACTTGCAGCAGTCTTATTAATCCAGACAGTGAAGAAGGACCCAGCACGATACACCGTTAAAATGTTCATTCACATGCATGTTCACAGTACGGCTCGTCCCGATCAATAAATTCCCTGTACGTGTGTGTGTGTGTGGTTTTGTCTCAGCCTACAGGTTGTACACAGTTGTGCCTAAGCTGGTGAAGTTTGTGGATATGCTGACAAATTGGTACGTGAGGATGAACCGCAGGCGTCTGAAGGTAGGCTGAAGTGTGACTCTCACTCCAGAGCGAGCTATTTCTACCTACTCTCTTTGATTTGAGGGCACTTTGTTACGCAACAGGCCCTGTTCGAAGTCTAAAGCTTTCCTGAGTGATGGAGTTACTTCTATATATTATATGATCATTCACATTAGTTTGTGACTCTGAAACTTTATTCTCCTACTGTTTTTATACAATTGCAATCAAATATTCATCCCCCCCCCCAAGATTTTAAGGATTTATCAATTAAAGTTTTTTTAAAATAGCAAGACAGTGCTTTGGATGACTTCTTTATGAGTTGAATGATACATAAAATCAACACAGAAAATGGACGACGTATTATTTGTATGTATGTTTTGTTAAGATAGCCATGACACAATTATTCAATCCCTATAAAATATTGTTGTTTTTAAAGCTTTCTGACAGTTTTTATGGCCTAAAGTGGAGTTGAAACTTAATTAAGCCTTTGGGAACTCCTATAATGAGCCTTCATTTGCTTCTGCTGTGATTCATATTATACATCATACAGTGGGGCAAAAAAAAAATTTAGTCAGCCACCAATTGTGCAAGTTCTCCCACTTAAAAAGATGTGAGAGGCCTGTAATTTTCATCATAGGTACACTTCAACTATGAGAGACAGAATGGGGGGAAAGAATCCAGGAAATCACATTGTAGGATTTTTAATGAATTAATTGGTAAATTCCTCGGTAAAATAAGTATTTGGTCACCTACAAACAAGCAAGATTTCTGGCTCTCACAGACCTGTAACTTCTTCTTTAAGAGGCTCCTCTGTCCTCCACTCGTTACCTGTATTAATGGCACCTGTTTGAACTCGTTATCAGTATAAAAGACACCTGTCCACAACCTCAAACAGTCACACTCCAAACTCCACTATGGCCAAGACCAAAGAGCTGTCAAAGGACACCAGAAACAAAATTGTAGACCTGCACCAGACTGGGAAGACTGAATCTGCAATAGGTAAGCAGCTTGGTGTGAAGAAATCAACTGTGGGAGCAATTATTAGAAAATGGAAGACATACAAGACCACTGATAATCTCCCTCGATCTGGGGCTCCACGCAAGATCTCACCCCGTGGGGTCAAAATGATCACAAGAACGGTGAGCAAAAATCCCAGAACCACACGGGGGGACCTAGTGAATGACCTGCAGAGAGCTGGGACCAAAGTAACAAAGGCTACCATCAGTAACACACTACGCCGCCAGGGACTCAAATCCTGCAGTGCCAGACGTGTCCCCCTGCTTAAGCCAGTACATGTCCAGGCCCGTCTGAAGTTTGCTAGAGAGCATTTGGATGCTCCAGAAGAGGACTGGGAGAATGTCATGTGGTCAGATGAAACCAAAATAGAACTTTTTGGTAAAAACTCAACTTGTCGTGTTTGGAGGAGAAAGAATGCTGAGTTGCATCCAAAGAACACCATACCTACTGTGAAGCATGGGGGTGGAAACATCATGCTTTGGGGCTGTTTTTCTGCAAAGGGACCAGGACGACTGATCCGTGTAAAGGAAAGAATGAATGGGGCCATGTATCGTGAGATTTTGAGTGAAAACCTCCTTCCATCAGCAAGGGCATTGAAGATGAAACGTGGCTGGGTCTTTCAGCATGACGATGATCCCAAACACACCGCCCGGGCAACGAAGGAGTGGCTTCGTAAGAAGCATTTCAAGGTCCTGGAGTGGCCTAGCCAGTCTCCAGATCTCAACCCCATAGAAAATCTTTGGAGGGAGTTGAAAGTCCGTGTTGCCCAGCGACAGCCCCAAAACATCACTGCTCTAGAGGAGATCTGCATGGAGGAATGGGCCAAAATACCAGCAACAGTGTGTGAAAACCTTGTGAAGACTTACAGAAAACGTTTGACCTCTGTCATTGCCAACAAAGGGTATATAACAAAGTATTGAGATGAACTTTTGTTATTGACCAAATACTTATTTTCCACCATAATTTGCAAATCAATTCTTTAAAAATCTTACAATGTGATTTCCTGGATTCTTTCCCCCCATTCTGTCTCTCATAGTTGAAGTGTACCTATGATGAAAATTACAGGCTTCTCTCATCTTTTTAAGTGGGAGAACTTGCACAATTGGTGACTGACTAAATACTTTTTTGCCCCACTGTATATATCACATATATATCAAATACACGTCATATACAAGTGTGTATCTTTTATAAATGGGGTTAGCTTATCTAATGTAGCATGTTGGGGAGAATCATAGTATCGTATCTATATTTCTGATAAAATTTTAGGTATGATACCGTGTATGACCTGGTGACTTGTCCAGGTTGTACCCCGCCTTTCGCCCGTAGTCAGCTGGGATAGGCTCCAGCTTGCCTGCGACCCTGTAGAAGGATAAAGCGGCTAGAGATAATGAGATGAGAGATACCGTGTATAACTCTCCTACTTATTGCTCATTTCATAGGGGGACGGGGGGGGGATTGCTGGCACGTGCCGCGCAGGAGCGTCTGCCCAAATTTTTTAGGCCGAGATGAACTTATAGTTTTTGATTTTTAAAAAAATTTTCAATATGTAATGCCAATTGTACACACTTGTTCTTTAATTCAAAATCACCATCTCGATCTTCAGATTGACCATATGGTATCTGTATTACATTACACAACATCCTGTCCAGATAAAACCTAGTTAGTCCACACAGCAGTTGAAAGGGAAGTGATGAGTGATGTTGAATGTTGCCTGCTTAATATGCAAGACCTCCTGCTACCATGATAACGTCAGAAGAAAGCTTAAGAGAATTATATGCTAGAACTTTTTTCTGGTTTGCACTTCATTTTAAAGGATTAGAGACATGAATAGCAAAAATGCAGAAATATAATACTGTAGAGCTCGTTTATATTAAAAGGTGCATTGATTTAAAAAAAATCATCAAATGTGAATTGATTAAAAACAAGTCTCTTGTACCATATTAATCATTTTCACCTGGTAGTCCACCAAGAAGGGGAATTTATTTCCAAATAAATTGCAACTTTTTGCTGATAAAATTAATGGTTTTGGGGTAAAAAAAAAAAAGCCAAAAATCATTAGTCCCTGGGCCCCGCGCCCCACCCCGCCCCCCTGGGCCATGGGCCCTGCCCTGTTTTTTCAGACTTTTTAAATATTTTTCATTCTCATCCCTGCATATATAAACCCCACCCATGAAAGGTCAGTTGCAATCATGGGAAAGATAAAGGAGCTTCCACAAAAGCTGAGAGAGGAGATTATTTCATCACATCTAAAGGGCCTTGGGTATAAGATTATTTCCAAAAAATGTACCATTCCAAGAGACACCATTGGGAGCATTATAAGGAAGTTTAAAACTTATGGAACAGCTGCAAACCTGCCTGGCCGTGAAAGAAAGCCCAAAATTTCATCAAGGGCCCTTAGCCATTTAGGTCAGGACAACTAAGAAAAACCCCTATGTGAGTGCAAGACACCTACAGGATGACATGATGAAGGCAAGTGCTTCAGTGGCAACTATAAGACGTGCACTGAATAAACAAGGATTTCATGGCCGGACTCCAAGACGCACTCCACTCTTGACCACAAAGAACATCAAAAGTCAACTAGAACATGTCAGGAGGAATTTGGAGAAGACTAGAGTTTTGGCAGACAGTTCTATGGACTGATGAAACCAAACTGGAACTGTTGGGACACATGGACCAGCGGTATGTCTGGTGTGCGAAAGGCCAGGCTTACGACCAGAAGAAGACCATCCCCACAGTCAAGCATGGAGGTGGGGCTGTTTTTCTGCGGCAGGAACTGACCATCTTGATCGTGTACCTGGCATCGTGGATTCCCAGAAATACCAGGCCATCTTAAAGAGGAACGTGATGCCTTCCGTTGACAAATTAAACCTTGGTGATCAATGGACTTTCCAGCAAGACAATGATCCCAAGCACACCTCCAAGTCAACCAAAGCTTGGTTGAGAAAAAGATCCTGGAACGTCCTGGAGTGGCCTTCTCAGTCACCAGATTTAAATCCGATTGGAAAATCTTTGGTGGGATTTAAAGAAGGCAGTTGCAGCACGGAAGCCATCAAACATCACTGAGTTAGAGGCTTTTACACGTGAAGAACGGGCAAAGATTCCAATCGAGAGGCGGAAGAAGCTTGTCAGCACTTAGCGAAAACTTTTGTTAGAAGTTATAAAAGCTAAAGGATGCTCTGCAAAGGACTGAAGCTGGGGGTTGAATAATAGTGCAGAGGATTCTGATTGATTTTTGTTGTGTGCACACAACAAAATCAATCAGAATGTGAGGCGTGAAGACATAAAGCAAAGAATTCTGACCGAATGAACGGATTTTTTTCTCTTGGTAGCACTCGAGGTAATCTTGGTTTGCTTTGTACTAAGGATGCCTAATTTAGCTGCTAAAGTAGCAGGCCGTCTGGCAAATAGGTTAAAGTAACAGTTCGGACATATAGGCTATGTCTGAAATCACTCACTCATTCACTACTCCCTACTCACTATCTAGGGAATTAGTATATAGAGGACTATATAGTGAGCTCATTGGTAAAATGAAAAAAAAAACTTTCGGATGCTACTCCGCCACGCCGTCATTTACATCATTACTGTCGCACAATTAAAACGTGCCAAATCAGTCGGCTGGTGGGTTTTCAAAATAATAAATGCACGCGTGTTTTTGTGATAAATTCATATTATACTGAGCGCATTTCCCACATTAATCAGTACAAAGCACTTTGTGTCCGCTGCATCTTTCAGTGCTTTTAAAGCAAGGTTGAATACTTTCTTCTTTGCTGCTGCCTTTTATTAAATCAAATTCGAGGCTTTTGATTAATTCCTCGCTCTGCACGCTGACTTTTATTCTTGTATTTTATCTGTCTTATTCTATTTTAGCTTTTTTCTATTCTCTTATTATTTTTAATTGTACTCGAATGTTCGTTTATAATGGGTTTTTTTTCTTCCTTCCATTCATCCCAACACACTTTTTTTTTTTTTTTCCTTTTTCTTTCAGCGCGACTGCAATGCATTGTGGGATACTATGAGTCCACTGTATAGGGTGTAATAATTCTCACTGTACATTCGGACAGCACTACAAAATGGCCAACTCGCTCTAGTGAGTGATTTCAGACACAGGAATAGTCTGTAGTCGTAAATTGCAGCCTGGAAATGCAGAAGGATTTCAGAGCGGGGTCTGAGCGTGTGTGGGGTATAAGTAATAGGAATGTGCAATATCAGTTAAAAGTTTGGACACGCCTTCTAATTCGGTGGTTTTAATTTATTTTTATTAATTAAAAGACACTTCTTCATGCTTTAAAGTAATGATGGATGTCGTTTCTCGACTTAGTTGAGCGGTTCGTGACACAATACAGATTAGTACAGTTGCGTTATAGGAATATTTACTGTATTTTTATTATTTACTGTTTGATCTCAAACGCATTAAGAAGGCAAGAAATTGCACTAATTAACTTTTGACGAGGCATCTGTTTAATTGAAAAGCATTCCAGGTGACTACCTAATGAAGCTGGGTAAGATAACGCCAATAGACCCCTTTCACTGACGTCACCCGAAACCGGAAGTAAACAGACCCTGCGCCATATTGGAAGACCAACAAACTCGTGATTAGGGGGAAATAACGGCAGCGGTATGTGAAGCCACGAGAATAAAGTGGAGTGGCAAACGACTTAAACAAACAAATCTGAGCTGTTTTATTTATGATTTATTGGCCCAACAGTAGACTTGAAAGAAACCTGTGTGAGACTTGGCAAAAAACTGTGGATATAATGGATAAGTCTGTGCATGATCTGCGGACACTTTGAGGTAAGCAAACGCAAGAAATTCAGATTTAAAACATGCTAAATTGGCCCCAAGTTGATAACTGTATGAGGAGCAAGCCTCCCAGACTTTTACAATTTAATAATAATAATAATTTAGGATGGTTTGGGGCTTGCTTGCTGCTGCCAGGTTGGTTGTTGAGTAGCCTGACTGTTTTTTTTTTTTCTTGCGTGTGGTATCATTGTTGACGCGAGGTTGTTTTTTGAACATGCCAATGCGGACACGATTTCCCCTGATGAGTTATGACTTCAGACGCAATGCGTGTGTGGAGGTGTGGAGTCCGCGTGATGTGTGTAAGAGAGGCTTCTCATGTGTTTGGAGATCTGCGCTCCGAGACAAGCGTAAGCACACACACACCCAAGGGAAAAAAAAGGGCCCCCCGAAAATATCGGCATAGTTCGAACACTGAGTGTAGGCACTGGGTGTAAACAACAAATAGTTTACAATGTCTGGGTAGCAAACAGATGGCAGAATTGGTGTCAGGTCCTCCTTATGTTTCCATTCTCCCTTGCCGCGAGTCTTATCATATGGGTCAAACCCATCAATCACAGCCAGTTTCTCCACATACCGTGCCCTTTCTGCAGCTGGTAATGTACTCACATAACCAGAATTATCATCCATCGTGTCACTTTACTCTCGCTTGTACTTTGTTTTATATTGTGAGTGCATGTACTTGGTCTTCCAATATGGCACCTAACAAAATCTTGCGGCGCGGTGACGTCATGTGAAAGGGGTCTATAGTGTGTAAAGCATCATCAAGGTAAACGCTGAAGAATCTAAAAAAATGAACCATAGTTTAACACTTTTTTTTGTTGTTTTGTTTGCTGTACAATTCCACATCTGTTCCATGTGTTATTTCATAGTTTTGATGTCTACAATGTAGGAAATTGTCAAAATACAGAAAAACCTATGAACAAGTAGGTGTATGAAACTCTTGACTGAGCTTGTGTGTGGTTCAACATGAGCAGAGAACAGAGCTGCCAGCACCATGTTATATTAGCATGACTTTTTTTTATTTTTTATTTTTTTAAATAATTTAACATATTTCCCTTTTTCCAATCAGGGTGAGAGTGGAACCGAAGACTGTGTCTCGGCTTTGGAGACCCTCTTTAGTGTGCTGTTCTCCATGTGCAGGCTGATGGTGAGTGTGTGTGTGCGCGCAGCTCAGTCTTAATTTAGCTTCACGCTGTGCTGTCACATGGCCTTGCCGTGACTTGTGAGGCAACTCATGAAAAAGAGGACGTGAGGTGAATCGGTTTGTAGTAATGTGAATGTCTGTGCCCTCCTTAGGCTCCTTTCACGCCCTTCATCACTGAGCTGATGTATCAGAACCTGCGTCACCTGATCGACCCTGCCTCAGTGGAAGAGAAAGATGCAGCCAGCATTCACTACCTGATGCTCCCTCAAGTCAGGTACAGTGTCTCACGCTAACACACTGAATTTTGTGTCTAGCCATCTATCCACACTATATGTCCAAAAGTATGTGGACATCTGACCATCATACGCTTGCGTGTTTTTGAACATCTCATCAAAAGCCATAAACATTTACGTTGGAGTTTGTCTCCCCTATCTAGCTAGCGCAGCAGATGTAATGCACACAGGGCTTCTAGCTTTAGCTACTTTGCAGCTCCTGTCTTTGGAGCCCTTTAAGAATGAATAATTTATCTCATCTCATCTCATTATCTGTAGCTGCTTTATCCTGTTCTACAGGGTCGCAGGCAAGCTGGAGCCTATCCCAGCTGACTACGGGCGAAAGGCGGGGTACACCCTGGACAAGTCGCCAGGTCATCACAGGGCTGACACATAGACACAGACAACCATTCACACTCACATTCATACCTACGGTCAATTTAGAGCCACCAGTTAACCTAACCTGCATGTCTTTGGACTGTGGGGGAAACCGGAGCACCCGGAGGAAACCCACACGGACACGGGGAGAACATGCAAACTCCACACAGAAAGGCCCTCGCCGGCCACGGGGCTCGAACCCGGACCTTCTTGCTGTGAGGCGACAGCTCTAACCACTACACCACCATGCCGCCCCGAATAATTTATCTATTTATTGAAAATATTAAGTTGTTTAACTCCAACTGAGTTATTTATTTCAGAATTTTGGTCCATGCATTATAACTTGGTAGAACGTTTTTGTGAAATGGACGGTTTATTATTACCTCGCCCAGGATGGCGTCCACCAGGGGGCGAGGTATTGTTTTCAGTCAGGTTTCTTTGTTTTGGTTTTTTTGTTTCTTTGTTAACAATATTATTGGAAAACGGCTGGATCAATCTTCATGAAACTTTCAGGATAGATGGGCACTGGTCTCAAATAGAACCTCCAACATTTTGAGGGTCGTCCGGGCAAGGTCACCAAAAAGTTAAAAATCGGTTTTGTTGTGGCTAGCCACTATGTCACAGTGCTGTAAGAGTGTAACAGTCGTGAACTGCGCGTACACGTGTTCCGATTAAAATGGCCGGCGAGTGTATACAATTTGGTTCAGCATTCGAAATAAATGGAGTAGACTAAAGAAATCGCTTTCAGACATGTTTATGCTTATTACAGAGGGAAAGTGCGTTCCACTGAGCTCTAGCGCCAGGCCATTTCCGGGAAATAAGAGTCTGGGTCATGGCAACAGCGTGTGTGTGTCAGCCTTGGTTCGGAGGTTTCAGTTTCGAAAACTGTAAGAGTAGAATAATATAAAGTACAGATACTTGGTATATTTTACTTCTGTGATTTTTAAATTGTTCATTTTTGGATTACGCTTCATTTTTTGTGGCTACTGCCTCATAGAGGAAATATATACTAAGTAACTTTAAAAATGCACAATGGAATTCAACACGATATCACTTTAGATCCATGCATATATTTGAAATTTATGATATTGTATGTAATGCACACACATCTTGAAACATCGATAAAGGACATTTATTGTCAAACTCAAGAATTAATTCACAATAAAAAAATTCAAAGTGACAGTTGGTCCATGTTCGGACCGTCATGCTGGAGATTCTGGGTCTGTGTCGTCCAGGGGTCTCAGCAGCAGTGACTGAGGGTGTCAGGAATCTGTCACGGAGGTGAGCTAGCCTGATGTGCTGATCCTGAACTGGCGTCGTGACTCGAGGCTGACCAGGGCGTGGACGATCCCTGGTGCTCCCTGTCTGTCTGTAACGCTGACTCAAACGGGAAACGGTCGAATGATGAACACCGAAGTGCCGGGCGACCTCTGTCTGTGTACTTCCGGCACGCAACATCCCGATGGCCTGTTCACGTTGATTTTGGCTTAGGCGTGGCATCTTCAATAATGACAATTTTCCCATCATTTCCCCCGGGTATTTATAGGCAAGATTGTGTGTGTACAATGTATGCAAAATTTGTTTGAAAATTAAAGCCTGTCCATGTCATTGACTACCCGAGTCATATTGTACGTTATTGAGTACAACTCCCTTAAATTCTGATTTGAGCACAGATTTGGAACTTATTCGGGCGGAACGAAGTTTTTTTTCCATTGTGATATATTTCTTTTCTTCTTGAGATAAACTCAGCACGAATTCAGCAAGTTTTATCAATGTGCGTTTTTAAAGTTACTTAGTGTATATATGCTATATTTACTGTATAGACATGGGATCAGAAAACAATTTTATTTATAAGCAGTAGCCACATGGACCCATAGGGTACCTATTTTTTTCGCGATATCGTCCTTCATATTCATCATTAATGCTACCGGGCGAGGTTTGTTTTGCCTGGCAACACTTGTTTTAACAGTGATTTGCGGAAGGCGACGTGAATACTGGTATATAAATACGGAGGTGATTATAGGAAATCACGCGCACTGATTGGTCAAGAGATTCGGACTATTTCTCGATAATCGCCTCGAGCGACTCGGCAAAATGTCGGCCAATCACTTTGTCAGCGTAAGTGAGGAAGAATTACAGATTATGAAAGAAAATGCTGTTCCTAAAAGCACTAAGGATGCTATGAAGTTTCATCGAAAACTATTCAAAGGTAAGGTGGGATTGTGATTTATTTTATCGATTTCAAAACCAAGTATTTGATGTGACTCGGTGTAGATAATTGACACAAGTCTGCGCTGCGTCGTTATTGCATTTGCATGCCGCTTTTTAAGATTGAAATACATTTTTTTTTTTAAATACAGTTTTAAAAAATAGTCACCTGTGTATTGATACGTAAACAATTATCCGCCTCGGGTTCAGTGAATATCGGTGAATGATAACCTCAACTTCGTCTTGGTAATTAATCATTTAATAATTGTTAAATAATAGTCAAGACGCAGGCGGCACGGTGGTGTAGTGGTTAGCGCTGTCGCCTCACAGCAAGAAGGTCCGGGTTCGAGCCCCGTGGCCGGCGAGGGCCTTTCTGTGTGGAGTTTGCATGTTCTCCCCGTGTCCGCGTGGGTTTCCTCCGGGTGCTCCGGTTTCCCCCACAGTCCAAAGACATGCAGGTTAGGTTAACTGGTGACTCTAAATTGACCGTAGGTGTGAATGTGAGTGTGAATGGTTGTCTGTGTCTATGGCTACATCCACACGACAACGGCAACGAGATGTTATTTAAAAAAATATCGCGTCCACATGGGCAACGGATCAGTAAAATATCAGGTCCATATGGCAACGCAACGCTTGCTGAAAACGATGCAATACACATGCCACACCTCTAGGTGCGCTGTAAGACGGTCCCATCGGAGACACCAGAACAATAGAAGTAAGGACGCATGCGCGTAAACTATTATGCGCGAGACTTCATATTAGCCACAAAGTCAGAATAATCTGTTCGTAAAATTACGTTATAACGACCAAATACAATGAAAAGTATTTTTCCAGTCTCACCTGTGAAAGGTAATCCCATGTGATCTCGTTTGGACGGCAAACCTGTTGGTACAGTTAAACGCAGCACATGAATGAGGCGTCTTTATTCTCCGCTTTGACCTATCCAATATGGCGGCGAGGATGACGTATGATTCTACGCGGAAGGCGGCGTCTTTAATGGTCCGGAATAAATTGAATGCTACACGTTGATGGATTAATTTGCTCTTCTACGCCCTTTTTGAGGAATGTATTGTAGGACTTAAACCAACATCTGAAGAGGTGAGATCGCTCCTTTTTTTCCCTATTTTTGCTGGCGGGATTGACTCTGCCCTAAGGGCTATTCTCTCTCTCTCTCTCTCTCTCTCTCTCACTTTGCACCATTACACAATAAATATTCACAGTGAAAATATTTTGTAAGCGCGTTTCATGAACCAAGTTATAGGATTTGTTGACAACTCGCATCGAGTTCGTTACACTTCTACCCGGCGTGAAGCACTCACAGTCATGTGGTTATGACGTCATCGTAAACAAATCCGTTCTACTCATCCAGACGACTTCACAACGGCAATGTTGCCAGATCTTTCCACTCTGGAACCCGTTCTCAAAAGATTGCATTTTGGGGCACCCAAAACACCGGTGCCGTGTGGACGCCAGGCCGAAACGATAAACAATTTTATCGGATTCACCTGAATCCGTTGCCGTGTGGACAGGGCCTATGTGTCAGCCCTGTGATGACCTGGCGACTTGTCCAGGGTGTACCCCGCCTTTCTTTCGCCTGTAGTCAGCTGGGATAGGCTCCAGCTTGCCTGCGACCCTGTAGAACAGGATTAAACAGCTAGAGATAATGAGATAGTCAAGACGAAACCCCAGGCTAGACAGTACACAGCCCGAGTTGGTCATGACCGATATGCAGTTACACAGTGGGTGGGGAAGAAGGGGAGAGGTGCAGCCTGAAGAGGTGAGTCTTCAGTCTGCGCTTGAAGGTGGTCAGGAAGTCAGCAGTTCTGAGCTCAACGGGAAGGTCATTCCACCAACAGGGAACCTGAGCAGTCTGGGCAGGAGCGGAGCGGAGAGGACGAGGCGCTTCATGTAATGCACTCAGGAAATGAACATTTTAATAAAGAGTTAGATTGTCCTTCAGATCCCCGAGCCAATTTCAAACGTCCTTTCTCGTTTGGCTTTATTTTCTGTTATTTTCTTAGCTTTCCTTCATGTTCTATCCGAAAATCACTGACTGACCCCGATCCAAAGACACACAAGAATCAGTCGGGTTGTTTCCCTTTCTGAAGTAAAGCCGAATAATGAAGCATAAGCTGAATTTATTTGCACAGACTTGCCTTCTGTCAGGAAATGGGAAAGATAATTGTTTAGCGACGGGAGGATAGAAGATTTTTCTTTGCGTCTCTCCCTCCTGCACACATGACTTATGATTCTGAACACTGTCTTAGGCTTTGTTTGGAAATTGTACTGAAGCGTCAATCCCCTGACAGCCAGGTTATAAAACAGGACGCTGAATAACTTCCTTTATTTGCCAGAAGCGGCTTTGGCGCATCTTCTTTTGAAACGGTCTCCTATGATTTAAAAAAAAAAAAGGTCCTGGTCTTGTATAGCTTTTGCTGAAATTGAAATCTGCCACTGAGACATTGTACGAAATGACATTCGTAGGTCCTTTGAGGTCAAAACAAAGCAGACTATTAGCATGCATATCCTCAAGCCTATGATGCACTTAGGAAATAAACTTTTGTTATGAAGGATTAGGTTGTCCTTGAACATCTCTGGGCCGCTTCCAAATGTACCTTCTCATCTGTGTGTAAGTGCATTTGCTTCAATACTTTTAATGGACGCTAGTTTGCTTGTACGGAGCGTGTTCCCGTAAGACTTCTCAAACCTGTGAAGTGGCTGACGTTCGAGTAGGACACTCATGTTATTGAGGATAAATGGTGTTTAGAGCTCTGCAGTGGTTATCCACCATTAGTGGACAGGACTGAACTCATGAAGTCTTGAACCGTTCTCTCGTTTCCATTCGTTGTTTTTCCTTTATATGCTCCTGAAACTATAGTTATTAATTGCATATTTATTTGATTGGTAATGATGCAATATGGGAACTTGACAGGAAGCAATTTCTAATATTTAAGTTATCCTACAAAATCGAGTCGTACATGAGCTGATAGCCGACGAGGCACGTAGCACCGAGTTGGCTTCAAGCCGTGTACGACGAGATTGAGTGGAATAACTGTTTTATTCTATCCACATTCACTGGATTTTGAGAAACAGGGCATTTTTATTTTTTATTTTTTGCAAATTCGAGAAATAAAAACTTTATCCAAAATGTCTGACAAAATAATTTGCGCTTAGAATGTAAACAAACCGGCAAAATGACTAGCGATTAGTGAAAAATGCAATAATAATTCTTGAAAAATTAAAATGATACGTTCTTACCATCAAATACTTTCCATATTTTGTTGCTTGGGCGGCACGGTGGTGTAGTGGTTAGCGCTGTCGCCTCACAGCAAAAAGGTCCGGGTTCGAGCCCCGTGGCCGGCGAGGGCCTTTCTGTGTGGAGTTTGCATGTTCTCCCCGTGTCCGCGTGGGTTTCCTCCGGGTGCTCCGGTTTCCCCTAGCCTGGGAAATCCCATGCTGCTTTGCACAATCGTTCCGATCTGAAAAGACAGCATGGAAACTATGGTCTAAAGGCCATATCAGAGAGTGGGGAGGGGTGGAAAGACGGTGATGCGTACTACTCGACAAACGGAAGCTTGTAGTTTATTTGGGACTGTTTACGGATCACATTTAACATGGCGGCGAGCGATACGAACCAAACTTTCAATCAAGCTTTAGACACTGTTCTGAATAGTTTAGAGCGAAAGTTTGTTTTAAAACGGCAGTGATCGTTTGGTGCCGTTGTTTTCCTATTTTTGTTTTGCCTTCTCTTTCCTTCTCTTCTTCGTCTTCTTCGTCGCTCTAACTACGTCACCGGGTACCACTGCCATGATTGGCCATACGCCAAATGATAGATATTCGCAACGTCCAATAAACGGCTGTTGACAATCGTAAACCACACCTCCCCTATGAGAAATTCAATAGGCGGATTCCAGACCATATTTCACTTGTGATATGGTCTGGTGTTAACCAGACTAGGTTTCCCCCACAGTCCAAAGACATGCAGGTTAGGTTAACTGGTGACTCTAAATTGACCGTAGGTGTGAATGTGAGTGTGAATGGTTGTCTGTGCCCATGTTTACATTAGACCGTATCAGCGGATCATCAGATTAACGTTTTTAAAACGATTAGTGTGCACACAGCAACACCAATACACGATTTGCGTGCACACAGCAATACCAATACACGGATACGCTCGGCTCCGCAGGCATCCTGCGCTCCAAATCACTCCGCCCTGAACAGCGAGTGCCCTCTGGAGGGTGCGCACTCCGGCCCTGCGCAGCTCACAGAGCGCGCGAGTGTAGCGCACGAGCAGTGATTCGGGACTGAGCCGCTGTGCGCAAGTCACTTACCACTTGCAAGTGGAAGGATGGCAAGCCTAAAGACAATCATAACTACACAATGGGCAGTATTTGCATCAGTATTTGCAGTATTTTCATACTTTTATGCTCTTTAATGAAAAGGTGATACAAGGCGGAAGTCCGCGCCGTTTTTCAGCAGTCGCGTCACATGACCAACGCCAGCGAATCAGGAAGGTGGATGTCACAGTGACATTGTCCAATGAGACGCCAGCTAGAGCTCAGCACAGCGTATCCGCGTATTCTGAATGTTTACACAGCACCAGAGCTGACACGATCTGGATTGAATACGTGGACGCTGGCGGATTCCCGTTTCCCGGCGTTTCCAGGCGGTTTAATGTAAACGGACAGTGCATCCGCGAAGAAAACGAGACAGATACGGTCTAATGTAAACGTAGCCTGTGTCTATGTGTCAGCCCTGTGATGACCTGGCGACTTGTCCAGGGTGTACCCCGCCTTTCGCCCGTAGTCAGCTGGGATAGGCTCCAGCTCGCCTGCGACCCTGTAGAACAGGATAAAGCGGCTAGAGATAATGAGATGAGATGAGATTTTGTTGCTTTTTTAATATTTGTGGGGGGGGGTTCCTTCTTCTTCTTCTATAGGGTTTTTTTGGCAGTTGGCAAACCAACTTAAAGGTCCATTACCGCCACCAACTGGGCTGGAGTGTGGAACAGGAGATATTGGGGGGGAAACGAAAACTGTATTCTTTTAGCCATTTCTGTTACTGTCCTGAAAACATTAAAATCGAGTTATCCAATGAGATCGTTTTGTTTGTTGTCTCTAGGCCGAGAAGAGTTTAGAGCTGGCTCACTCATTGCTTAGGGCTACATTCTGGCTAACGAGTATAAAGATTATATAAATCATATACTGTGACAGTCAGAGTCACCAGATTTTAACCCAGTTGAACACCTTGGGGAAGATTGACCGCGTTCTCCAACACCGTCATCAAAACACCAACTGAAGGAAATTCCTTCCCTAATACCGGTGTCCCTTTTTCAGTTTGTTTCGTACGGCTCATTTAAAACGCGTTTTCACCAGGATCGCTTTTCCCCTAACTGTGAACCTTCGTCCTGACCTCCAGGGAATCGCTGATTGACAAGCGCATCGAGAGCGCGGTATCCCAAATGCAGTCCGTCATCGAGCTGGGCCGAGTGATCCGAGACCGGAAAACTCTCCCCGTCAAGGTACGTCCCTTAATCATTTTTATATAGTGCAGCTTTTAAATAAGAATCCTGTCTAATTCACTGTAGTGACATATATCTTTCTATTTTTCCGTCCTGTGTCGCGCAAGTCCAAATTCAGAGACGTTCTGATGAGATGGTTTGTATTTTTAGTATCCCCTCAGGGAGGTGGTGGTCATCCATCAGGACCCTGAGGCTCTTGGAGACATTCGGTCCCTGCAGAAATACATTCTGGAGGTAATTTAGTCCACACATCACACGGCTCTCATAGATTTCAATCTTTGAACCACTTACGTTCATGCGGCACATCAGCATGTAGCGTTTTGCCATTTATAAATTTGTGATCCAGCACTTTTTTTTTGGTCCATGTGAGATTTATCAGTTGTTTAGTAGCATTACGACTGTGATGTAAGCTAGCAAGAAATGACGACAAAAAAAACCCCGAATGCATTCTAATGGAATTCAGTGAAACATGATTAAATAATTCCTTGTGGTGTGTGTGGTTCATGTTTTTTTTTTTTTTTTACAGATTTAATCCTTGCGTTCCGCTTAGCACTGCAGTGTTGCCTCTCTTTAGATTTAACACCAGTAGAACTATAACACTTGTAATCGTGACTTGTCTTCAGCTCAGTGGCAATTAATACAAACAGTTCTATTGGAAATGGAGTCTGCTTCCAAAATCGATCTGATGGCAGGTGTGCGTACTACTGATGGATGTTGGTACCAGATACTCTGGTTTGAGTATTTCTTCCTGGATTTTCGCCAGACTGACTTGACCTGGGGCGGCACGGTGGTGTAGTGGTTAGCGCTGTCGCCTCACAGCAAGAAGGTCCGGGTTCGAGCCCCGTGGCCGGCGAGGGCCTTTCTGTGCAGAGTTTGCATGTTCTCCCCGTGTCCGCGTGGGTTTCCTCCAGGTGCTCCGGTTTCCCCCACAGTCCAAAGACATGCAGGTTAGGTTAACTGGTGACTCCAAGGCCGAATCCCATTTCACCCCTTGGACCAACCCCTTGGCCCTTCCCCTCCATTTTGCGCGTTCACGTGAAGGGGTAGGGGTATCCCAATCCCAGTTAACGCGGAGGGGTAGGGGAAGGGGTAGGGCTTCTGTACCCCTCCAAACGGAGATTTTCCTGGAGCTGACTCCGAACGAAGGGGTTTGAGTGATTTCCCACAATGCCATGCGGATTTCAGCGAGATTTCATGTGGATTTCAGAAAGATGGCGGTTCCCGCGGCGAAAGATTGTCATAAATGTATTTTCTCCATTATTTACGTGTTTTAAGTTGTTATCCAGAGGAAACACGCCGCTTGATTCGCTTTCGAGCTGAGAATGAGCAGCGATTTCTGAAATCCAAGCTGCTGCTAAAAAGCTTTGGGAGTGAGTATTGTTTTCGGTTGCTTGACTGCATACGTTTTGTTCTGTTATTCTCGCTTTTATTGTTTACATGAGTGTTCTGACACCTCATTCTGTCGGATGTGGTGCACGAAGCGCCAAAGATATCCCATTCAGTGGTGTTAGTTAACAAATCACACCCTGCCAGCAGAGATTTCTGGTTCTGGCTCTGACTGTAGCGGCTGGTCGCAGCCAATGACGCATTTGGTCGAGTTTTGCTAACGTAAACGCTGACGGAGGTACGCGATGACGTATGCGATCGTTGAAGGGCTATCCCAATACGTAGGGGTTGAATTTCAAGCCCTATCCCTTGTAGCTCAGTTTCAAGGGGGAGGGATAGGGGGAGGGGTAGAAATTAGAATTGGGATTGGGCCTAAATTGACCGTAGGTGTGAATGGGAGTGTGAATGGTTGTCTGTGTCTGTGTCAGCCCTGTGATGACCTGGCGACTTGTCCAGGGTGTACCCCGCCTTTCGCCCGTAGTCAGCTGGGATAGGCTCCAGCTTGCCTGTGACTCTGTAGAACAGGATAAAGCGGCTAGAGATAATGAGATGAGATGACTTGACCTGACAGTGAGGTTAGAGTAACTCAAATAATCACTCTTTCCAACTGTGGTGAGCAGAAAAGCATCTCAGAAAGCACAACATGACGAATTATTATACATACAGGACACTTTTTCGATGGAATAAAAACGTGTTCTATTCCCTTCTACCGGGTTTCATTCATTTGGTTTGACAGCATGCAATATTGTTAGCGTATCGCTTATCCTATGCATATTATGTCACTCTACTAACTGGAGAATGAGCGTTGAATATGGTTTATGGCAGGGGTTCTCAATCTATTCATACTTGTAAGGAGTCGGGGACCATTTAAAAAAAAAAATTATTTTGGCTCATCTGTTCTATTAGAATCTAATAATCTATTGTAAAGTGTATTAATGGGATGCAACATCACTCCCTGTTACAGCTGGGAGTCCAGGAATTAAATAAATGCAGTAAAAACAAACTGTTTTTAATTGTAGGTATTGTATTTAAAACTGTACGGATGTGCCAGAAGCCAACATCAAACCATGCATGCGGGGCATTCTCAGTCAAAAGGGATTAATGATCCAAAAGTGGAGTCTGGTCCATTAACACAAGAACTTATTGCCATGTTTGTGTACAGCAAGCAAGTTATGAAAACCAAGAAGTACACTCAAAAGAAGTGGATATAGAAACCACTCAATGGCATTAGATCCTTACACGCTAACAAAGGAGGATTTTTCCTCTCATCTCATTCTCTCTAGCCGCTTTATCCTGTTCTACAGGGTCGCAGGCAAGCTGGAGTCTATCCCAGCTGACTACGGGCGAAAGGCGGGGTACACCCTGGACAAGTCGCCAGGTCATCACAGGGCTGACACATAGACACAGACAACCATTCACACTCACATTCACACCTACGCTCAATTTAGAGTCACCAGTTAACCTAACCTGCATGTCTTTGGACTGTGGGGGAAACCGGAGCACCCGGAGGAAACCCACGCGGACACGGGGAGAACATGCAAACTCCGCACAGAAAGGCCCTCGCCGGCCACGAGGCTCGAACCTGGACCTTCTTGCTGTGAGGCGACAGCACTAACCACTACACCACCGTGCCGCCCTAATGTTGAGTGATTATAAGATTTATTCCTCAAATTTTGAATGAGAAATTCAAACGCATGTTGATTCCATGAACG